>NW_004444008.1:11404828-11414784 GCF_000243295.1 Trichechus manatus latirostris
TTTTTTTGTTTAGAGTTGCATTCCTTGTCTTTTCTAGCTTCTAGAAGCCATCTGCGTTCCTAGGCTCATGGCCCCTTCCACGATTTTCAAAGCCTGGAGCATAGACTGTTTTGTTATATATATTTTTGCCACAATGAAAAAGAAAAGAGGGAAGAAAAGGGAAAGCAAATATTCTTATCATAAGCACATGAACATTCATAATTATAGACCATAAAAAGATTGGAATCATACAGAGAACATGCTCTGATCACAAAAGAATTATATTGAAAGTTAATAACAGAAATGTATCTGGAAATTCTCCAAAAATTTGAAAGTTAACATACAACCAAAAAATGAAAAATCAGCATCTTATGCTGGGTTCTCTAGAGAAGCAAAACCAGTAAAGTGTAAATATATAGAGAAATTTATATTAAGGAAATGGCTCATTCAATTGCAGAGGCTGGAATGTTCCAAGTCCTTGGGTCAAGATAGAGGCTTCTGCTAATTCACGTAGCCACAGGGGCTGGCAAACCTAAGATTGGCAGGTCAAACTGCAGCCCTCTTGCTCACAGGCTGTGAAAATTGATGAATCCCAAGATCAGCAGGCAAGATGGCAGGTAAGCTGCTAGCTCAAGTCCCAAGAACTGCAGGTCAGACAAACCGCAGCCAGTTGCAGGATCCAAAGTGAGCAAAAGCCCATGAGCCTTGCCAGAAAGTCTACTTACATTCGATGCAGGCCACATACTCAAGGAAACTCCCTTTTAACCGATTGGCTACTCACAGCAGATCCCATTATTATACCAAAACTCATCACATCATCATATGACTGCTGAACTACATCGTAACTGCCAAACCGCTGAGAATCATGGCCCAGCCAGGTTGACATACAACCTTAATGATCACAATCAGCATATCAACATTTATGGAATACCAATAAAGCAATACTTAAAGGGAAATTTAGGAGTCCCTGGGTGGCACAAATGGTTAAGTGCTTGGCTGCTAACCAAAAGGATAGCTGTTTGAGTCCACCCAGAGGCACCTCAGAAGAAAGGCCCAGTGATCTACTTTCAAAAATCAGACATTGAAAACCCTATGGAGCACAGTTCTACTCAGTCACACGTGGGGTCACCATGAGTCACAATCAACTCAATGGCAACTGGTTTAGGTGCTCCCTAGATGGCACAAACTGTTAATGTGCTTGACTTCTAACCAGAAGGCTGGCAGTTTGAATTCACCCAGAGGTGCCTCATAAGAAAGGCCTGGCAATCTACGTCCAAAAGGTCACAGCCATTGACAACTATATGGAGTGCAGTTCTACTCTGAAACACATGGAGTTGCCGTGAGTCAGAATTGACTCAGTGGCAAGTGGTTTGGCTGTTCTTTTTTTTATGGAAAATTTATAACATTAAATGCTTATATTTGAAAAGAAAAAAGGTCTAAAATCAATGATCCACTTAAAGAAAGCAGTAAAAGAAGAGCAAATTAAACTCTAAGCAAGGAGAATAAAGGAAACAATAAAAAGTAGAAATCAATAAAATTGAACATAGAAAAAAATAAAGAAAATCAATGAAGTCAAAAAGTAGTTCTTTGAAAAGATCAATAAAATTGATAAACCTCTTGCCAACATGGAGCCCTGGTAGCACAGTGATTAAGAGCTATGGCTGCTAACCAAAAGGTTGGCAGTTTGAATCCACCAGCTGCTCCTTGGAAACCCTATGAGGCAGTTCTACTCTGTTCTATAGGGTCACTATGAGTCAGAATCGACTTGATGGCAACAGGTTTCTTTTTTTTGGTTCTAGCCAACAGGATCAAAAAAAGGAGAGAGAAGACACAAATTATCAGTATTAGGAAGGTAAGCAGGGACATCACTCCAGATCCTACAGATATTAAAAGAATAATAAGAGATTATGATAAAGAACTTTATGCCAATAAATTCAACAACTTAGATGAAATGGAAAACTCCATGAAATATCTAAAGTGCCAAAACTGAATAAAGAAAACTTACCTCTATTAAAGTATTCAAATTCATAATTGAAAACTTTCCTACAAAACAAACTACAGGCCCAGATAGCTTCACTGATGTGTTTTACCAAATACTTTAAAAGATATAATACCAGCCCTACTTCCTCTCAATTAAAGAAATGAGGATGGGGCACGCTTCCTAACTTATTTATGAGGCTAGCAGTATCCTGTCCCTGGAGAAGGACATCATGCTTGGTAGAGTAGAAGTTCAGGAAAAAGAGGAAGACCCTCAATGAGATGGATTCACAGTGGCTGCAACAATGGTTTCAAGCATAACAATGATTGTGAGGATGGCACAGGACCAGGCAGTGTTTCATTCTGTTGTACATAGATAGGGTCACTATGAGTCAGAACCGACTCGACAGCACCTAACAAAAACAACAGCATTATCCTAACATAGAAAACAGATAAAGACATTATAAGAAAAGAAAACTACAAGCCAAAATTTCTTATTAACATAGACACAAACATTCTTAACATAAAATCAGCAAATTACATCCAGCAATATAAAAAATGATAATGCATTATGATCAAGTAGGATTTCTTTAGAAAAGCAAGATTAGTTTAGCATGGAAAATCAACTAATTTAACTCACCATATTAACAGGACTAAAGACAAAAACCTTATGTTAATCTCAGTAGATGCAGAAAACGTATTTGCCAAAATGATAAAAACTCTCAGCAAAATATTAATATATCGGTAGAAGGGAACTTCCTCAGACTTACTGTCTTGGTCATCTAGTGCTGCTACAATAGAAATACCGCAAGTGGATGGTTTTAACAAAGAGAAGTTTATTTCCTTAAAGTAAAGTAGGCTAAAAGTCCAAATTCAGGGTGTCAGCTCCAGGGGAAGGCTTTCTCTCTCTCTTGGCCTTCTCATCAGTGTTCCCCCGAACTAGGAGCTTCTCCGCGCAGGGACCCTGGTCCAAAGGATGCGCTCCGCTCCTGGCACTGCTTTCTTGATGGTATGAGGTCCCCAACTGTCTGCTTGCTTCGCTTTCCTTTTATCTCTTGAGAGATAGACGATGGTGGTGCAGGCCACACCCCAGGGAAACTCCCTTTACACTGGATCAGGGATGTGACTTTAGTAAGGGTGTTACAATCCCACCCGAATCCTCTTTAACATAAAATTACAATCACAAAATGGAGGCCAACCACACAATTCTGGGAATCATGGCCCAGCCAAACTGATACACACATTTTTGGGAGGACATAATTCAAACCATGACACTTACTAAGGGCATCTATGAAAAACATACAGCTAAGAAAAGATTGAAGTTGTCAAGGATTTCATTTTACTTGGATCCACAATCAATGCCCATGGAAGCAGCAGTCAAGAAACCAAACAATGTATTGCATTGGGCAAATCTGCTGTAAAAGATCTCTTTAAAGTATTAAAAAGCAAAGATGTCACTTTGAGGACTAAGGTGCACCTGACTCAAGCCCTGGTATTTTCAATCGCCTCATGTGCATGTGAAAGCTGGACAATGAATAAGGAAGATCGAAGGAGAATTGATGCCTTTGAATTATGATGTTGGCGAGGAATATTGAATATACCAATGGACTGCCTGTCTCGGAAGAAGTACAGCCAAAATGCCCCTTATAAACGAAGATGGCAATACTTTGTCTCATTTACTTTGGACATGTTATCAGGAGAGAACAGTCCCTGGAGAAGGACATCATGCTTGGTAAAGTAGAGGGTCATCGAAAAAGAGAAGGACCCTCAATAAGATGGATTGACATAGTGGCTGCAACGATGGGCTCAAGCATACCAACGATCATGAGGATGGGCAGTGTTCCATTGTTATACATAGGGTTGCTATAAATTGGAAATGACTCAACAGCACCTAATAACATGTAGAGTAAAATCTCCAGCTGGATTAGAAATCAACTATGAAAGTCAGGACAAATATATACATATCAGAGGAAAATAGCTCTTCCTCTTCTGTAAATAACACAACTAAAAAAATAAACAAACCAAAAATAGCCAGCTCCACAGGAACAAGCTGTTCAGGGGTCACCTGGAGTACAGGAAACAATTCTCTCTAAATCTACTCTCTTGAAACAGAAACCAAACAAAAGCCAAGAAGCCTCAGGGAAACAGTTTACTCACTCAGAACGTTACCAACTGCCCATGTACTCTGAAAGTCTTCATTCGAGAAGGTTCCTGGAGAACCAAGGGAGGTACTAGCTTTAGTAGTTAAAGGCCTATCTGGTGGTTTTTCCAAAACTAAGAAACAGCCTGTCCCAATGATGTATTTAAGGGTTTTCCCCTCTACTGAGGGAAAACTGCCTATAACCTCTCACCTAAGACCAGCTTGTCTTAATCAAGCTTTCTGAACCCTCTGGGTTTTCTAGAGCATGTCATTGCAGTATTAAAATGGCAGTCTAAGTGTGGATGACCAGAGTGAGCCAGCCACCTTCCCAGTGGCTCTTCTGAGCATGAACCACTTTCCCCACAGCCCCCACCCATCACTCCCTGCCCCTCACTCTCAGCCTCCAAGAGAAAATTGACTTTCTCACACATGAAGCTTCTCAGCTTGCCACCAATATCCCAAACAGGGACCCTTATCTGTTAACTATCTCTCCTTTCCAGCTGTAGTGGAGAAGGGGTCCCACACTTAGACCTAGCCAATCTCTTCCCTGAGTTATAGACCCTTTAGGACTGAAACGGGTTGATCACAACTTCTCCTGTTGGACTGGCTCTCTACTTTTGGCCTGACTACCCTCCTTAAAAGCAATTGCCCTGGATCCTAACCCTGTCCTTCAAGCCTCCATCTTTCCTCCCTTCCTGCTTCTTTTCTCAGTCAAGCTACGGGGAATCAAGCATCTTGGCTCTTGGATCTCCCACCCCTGTTCACTCTGAAGTTCACTGCAGGGTGGTCTCCACCAGTGGTTACTACCACTGACTGCCCTTAGTGCTTCCCTGGCAGGTTCCCTCAGATGGGTCAACCCCATGGACTCAGCCCTTCTGGGGCCCCTCCACTCCCTGACTGTACCCTCCTGGTTCCCTTCCACCTCCCAGACCACTCGCACCCAGTGACCTTCACGGGTTCTCCTCAGCCCACTCATGACAGAGTGGAGCCCTGCGTTCTACTCCCACCCACAGCTCTCCCCTCACTCTGCACAGCACCCGCATAGCCCCTCCAGCTCTCTCAGCTGTGCCACTATCATGAGGGGGCCTCTGGGGTCTCCAGGGTTGGGCCTCTAGCCACTCGCCCTTCTGAAGGCCTGGTACCTTACTATCGACCTGGACATCCGCAGATCCCACACCCAGCCCGCTGTACACAGTCCTTCCACCTGTGCTGCCTGGCTCTCCCGGGACCTCCCACCGAGCACCTAGCTCCTTAGCCACAAACAAGGAGCCTTCTCTGACTGCTCTCTCATCCCCACATCAAAACCTTCTTCGACACCTGCTGGCTTTGCTGAGTCTGTCAGACTCTCTGTCCCCAGGATCAGGGCTTGAGTTCAGATCCTCATCCTTTCTCCCAGGGACAGCTGCAGCTGCCTCTGAAATGGGACCCTGCCCCACTTTTGCTTCCTCAGAAACCAGTGTCCACACTGTGGCAAAGTGATTGAGCAGTAAGTGCTAAGCCTGGAATCCAAGCGGTGTCCAACCCCAGAATTTGGGCAGTGGACCGCCTTGCTGGGGGTGGAGGGTGATGTTGAATAAGACTCAGTTTTGTTGGTGAGGGAACTGCAGTTGTCAGGAAGGGCAACCCAGGACCACAATGAGTATAAGAAGAGGCTTGCAGCTGGGAGCCAGGGGCTGCCCAGTCCCTGCCCTCCTCTGGCCACCCTGTGACCAGGCCCACCAACCCCAGGCAACACTGGGCCCATCACCCAGAGAATTTCCCAGGAGGCTGAAGGGCAAACCTTCTTATTCCCCACTTACTCTGCTTGCTTTCAGAGAGCACATGCTTTCTACACCTCCATTCCTCTAACAATTCACTTAGCCAAGCTTAAACTCTCTTCACAACACTTCTCGGATTTGAACTTCTCAGAAAGTATTTCATTCTCCCTGGACTCCGACTTCTATTTGGAAAGCACTCTGTGAGCCATGAGTACAGCGTTTTCGTGCTCCTCATCAGATTGGAAATCATTCACCTGCAAGCAACAAAACTCAAGTAGAGTGGTTTAGACACATAGTGTTTTTGTCAAGTAACAGGAAGTCTGGAGGGGGGCAATTGCTGGTGGTGGTCCAATGGCCCGAGGGTATCCTGGGAAGCCACATTCCTTCCGTCTGTCCACCCTCCATCCTTAGGATGTTGACTCTCATCATCCTACTTGCCACTTTATGGTCTCAAGATGTCCACTTCACTTGGAGGGGCCACATGCACGTTCTAGCCATGGAGAAGGAGGAGGGCAAAGGACCAAAGAGCACACTGGCCAAGGCTTTCCCTTTAGAGAATGATCTATCAGAAGCCCCTCCACTCTGCAACTTCCATTTTAATCTCATTGGTGAGACTGGCTCCCAGGATCATCATGGGACTGGTCACTGGACAGCATCCACGGAGAAGACAGAGGTCTGTGGCTGAGGGGTGGGCTGGGGTCAGCCAATCTGTTACTACCTAAACCCTCAGTCACTGTTGGGCCACCAGGCTCCATTGCACCTGAACCTGGTCTACCTACCTTTTCCTCAAGGCACCTGCTGTGGTGGCCATGAGCAAGTGCCTCTAGACCTTCACAAACAGGCACGTAAGTGACTGAAGGCCCCCACCTGCCATCCTCTGACCCATGGTGCTCTGCACTGAGGCTAGGCTTCCCATGGCTGCTCCTGGCCAACAGCCGAGAGCAGTTAGGAATACTGTGGCGGGCACTTTCCTGGGAGGCACAGGATCCTCTGAGGGCCAACGCTGGCTGTAGGACCCCCCAGATGGCCTGTTAACCTAGCTGACAATAACCTCATGGCAGTGTAAACCACGTGGGCTCAACCTTCCCTCCCTCTTGCCTTTCCTTGGGGTCAGAACTGTTGTTGTTAGGTGTTGTCAAGTCGGTTCTGACTCATAGCGACCCTATGTACAACAGAACGATGCACTGCCTGGTCCTACACCATCCTCACAATCATTGTTATGCTTGTGCTCATTGTTGCAGCCACTGTGTCAATCCATCTCATTGAGGGTCTTCCTCATTTTTGCTGACCCTCTACTTTATCAAGCATGATGTCCTTCTGCAGGGACTGGTCCCTCCTGACAACATGTGAGATGAAGTCTTGGAATCCCCACTTCCAAGAAGCACTCTGGCTGTACTTTTCCCAAGACAGATTTGTTTGTTCTTTTGGCAGTCCATGCTTTATTCAATATTCTTCACCAGAACTGCGTCCAGCTAATCCGGCTCCCTCCGCATTTCTGTCACATGGCATATCGTCTTATATAAGGTCTTGTCGG
Source organism: Trichechus manatus latirostris (assembly GCF_000243295.1). NCBI lineage: Eukaryota > Metazoa > Chordata > Mammalia > Sirenia > Trichechidae > Trichechus > Trichechus manatus. The sequence goes on from NW_004444008.1 coordinate 11,412,216, forward strand.
GGCAATCCTGTCTTGGCACCTGCTTCTTGGAAGACTCTGACTAACACACCTGAATTTACTTTTCATAATCCTCTGAGAATCCAGTTCTGAGGCTGTACAGTCCGCCATGACCAGGACACTCTCAGGCAGCCTTGCCGTCCATCACAGCATTTGGGCCCAGCCATCCCATCAAGGGTGGATTGGTGCTGCCCTATTGAAAGGTTCCTGTGCCCTGGGGCTTTCTTGACCCACAGGTCAGACGAGGATTCTGGAAAGGCCTTGGATGCCGCGGTTCCTGTGTCTGAGATCAGAGCCCTTGGCAACTAATAGGCCAGGGCGGGGGCGGGGGGTGTCAGCAGAATGCTGACGGCCAGGCCACATTCACTGAAACAGATCCCCCCAATGTCTACCAGCAAATAAGGCTCACTACAGCTCCCCAGTGCTTTCACACACTTCTACCTACAGAAGGAAGGCACAGGTATGAATATTAGTTGCATTTTACAGATGGGTAACTGAGGTTCAGGGAGGTGAGGTCACTTGCCTAGGTCAAACGCAGCCTTGGAAGCGGGTTTTAAACCCATCCCATGAGCTCTGTCTTTATCAACACTGCTCTGTAGTATGCTATAGACAAGCAGCAGAATTGCCAGCAGTCACTTTTTGTCCCCTCCACTTTTCTGTCTCCATCAAGGTCCCTGCAGTCCGAGTGCACTCTGAGGTCCGAGTGGACTCCGAGATCTGAGTGGGTCTGAGTGGACCCTGAAGTCTGAGTGGACTCTGTGGCCTGAGTGGACCCTGCGGTCTGAATGGACCCTGTGGTCTGAGCGGACGCCGTGGCCTGAGTGACCCCTGTGGTCTGAGTGGACCCTGCGATCTGAGTGGACCCTGCGGTCTGAGTGGACTCCGTGGCCTGAGTGAATCCTGCAGCCTGAGTGGACCCTGCAGTCTGAGTGGACACCGTGGCCTGAGTGGACCCTGCAGTCTGAGTGGACACCGTGGCCCGGGCGGACCCTGTGGTCTGAGTGGACTCCGTGGCCTGAGTGGACCCTGTGGTCTGAGTGGACTCCATGGCCTGAGTAAACCCTGTGGTCTGACTGGACCCTGTGGTCTGAGTGGACTCCATGGCCTGCGTGTACCCTGCAGTCTGACTGGACTCCATGGCCTGAGTGGACCCTGTAGTCTGAGTGGACTCCATGGCCTGAGTGGACCCTGTGGTCTGAGTGGACTCCATGGCCTGAGTGAACCCTGCAGTCTGAGTGGACACTGTGGTCTGAGTGGACTCCATGGTCTGAGTGAACCCTGTGGTCTGAGTGGACTCCATGGCCAGAGTGGACCCTGCAGTCTGAGTGGACTCCGTGGCCTGAGTGGACCCTGCAGTCTTCGTGGACCCTGCGGTCTGAGTGGACTCCATGGCCTGGGTGGACCCTGCGGTCTGAGTGGACCCTGCCGTCTTAGTGGACTCCGTGGCCCGGGCAGACCCTGTGGTCTGAGTGGACTCCGTGGCCTGGGCGGACCCTGTGGTCTGAGCGGACCCTGTGGTCTGAGTGGACTCCGTGGTCTGAGTGAACCCTGTGGTCTGAGTGGACCCTGCAATCTGAGTGGACTCCGTGGCCTGAGTGAACCCTGCGGTCTGAGTGGACTCCACGGCCTGAGCGAACCCTGCGGTCTGAGGGGACTCTGGCCTGGGTGGACCCTGTGGTCTGAGGGGACTCCGTGGCCTCAGTGGACCCTGCGGCCTGAGCGGACCCTGCGATCTGAGGGGACTCTGCAGTCTGAGCAAATCCTGTGGTCTGTGTGGACTCCATGGTCTGAGCGGACTCTGTCTTGGGAATGGGCTCCATGGCCTGAGTGGACCCTGCGTTCTGAGTGGACTCAGTGGCCTGAGCAGGCTCCATGTACCTAGGCTCAGCCTTGCCCTCAGGAGTCTTGGTCAGCCAACAGTTCGGAATGACACGGGCTTGAGCAGCAAGTAGCCACTTGGACCAGAGTGTTACTGGAGGTGAAATCAGGTGGTCTGCGCTGAGAGAACTTTCCTCATTCACAAGGCAGGGTTTCCCGACTAGCCAGATTTGGAGCCATAGAAGGCACGAGCAGAGCTGGTAGGGGACTCTGGGGCAGGTCTTAGTGGGGACGTGGCAGAGTCCGCGCTGGCTCTTACTGCGGCCTGGCAGGTCCACCGAGTCCTCCGGGGCCGAGTCGCTGGGGCGGCCACGGGCGCGCGTGCTTTGCGCGTGGGTGCTTGCTCTCCTGGCCACAGCCGCAGTCCCACAATAACCGTCCCCAGGCAGCAGTCCGTGCTTGCGGGCTCCGAGGCCGCACGCCCCACAGACCCGTGCGCTGGCGGGCTGGGGCTGCGGAAAGGGGTGACGTCGCCGGCCTCACCGCGCCGGAAGACCGGGCTTCCCCTCCTCCAGGGAATACGCTGGTCTCCGTGCTCTGGGGCCAACGGGACCACCAAGGCCCCGGCGACGGAGAGGACAGGCTCCCGCCCCCACCGCCTCCCCCCATAGGCCCCCAGGAAGCGCCTGAGCCCCCAACTACCATCGGGTGCTCGCGGGAACGCGGGTGACGGCGCCTCACCGGGCCAGCGGGA
>NW_004444008.1:11415369-11435852 GCF_000243295.1 Trichechus manatus latirostris
CCGCCGGCGCCTCTCGGACCCGGGCCCCTTCACCCCGCCCTCCGCCGCCCGCATCCCGGGTCCCACCCCGCACCCCACCCTCTGCTGCCCGCATCCTGGGTCCGCCGCTCTCGTTCTGGTCCCTAGGTCCCCGCACCCCGAGTCCCCGCCACCCGCACCGCAGGTCCCTGCTGCTCTCATCCTAATCTCCGGGTCCCCCCACCCCGAGTCCCCGCCGCCGGCACCCGTGGTCCGTCATCCGCTCTGCCAGTGCAGGCCTCGGGCGCTCCTGGGGCGGCCCCAGCGGGCTTCCCCTTTGCCACGAGTCAGCGGTCACTGGGGAAGACCTGCGTGGTCCTTTGAGTTGATGCCCAAGACAGCGGGCGGTGAAGTCGGTGTGGGGCCCCCGGAGGGAGCCGAGCGATGAGGCTTCCCACCTTCACGTTTGCAGATCGGTTGCTGGGGTGTGCACCCCATCCCGGCTCTAACGGCAGCTCCCCCGGGAATTTGTCTGTCACCAGATCATTTCCCTATGTTCTGGGTGCTAACGTGAGAGTCAACAGTGTGCGGTTTGCTTAGATGTTTTATTTGTGAGTGTGTCGGAGAGCAGCGAATGTGCCAGGTGGAGGAGCCCGCGGGAAGCAGCGTCGCCTGACAGTTGCCCCTCATTCCCACGTGTTTCCAGCCAGTGGAATATATTTTTTAAGTATATTGAGTTTCGGAGCTGACGTTCCGGTGGTATCTGGTTGCTGGTTATGTTTGCATTTCTGAGAGGTTGCTCACAAAGGAGTCTTTCTTTTGACTCCAAAATAATACTTAGGAACAAGCCCCCTTCCAGACGTGCCCAGTTCATGAGGACTAAATTTCCAACTGTAAGAACAGTCACTTCCTCGGAGCTCCTGAGTCTGCCCCCCAACCTCAGTCCTCACACCCCTTCCCCCTCAGCCCAGGCATTCCAGCCTAGGGCTTTGAACTAGTTCATTCCAGTTTAAATCTCTGCTGAGAATTTGCATTTCTAACAAGTTCCCCAAACTAAACCCTGGTGGCATAGTGGTTAAGAGTTCAGCTGCTAACCAAAAGGTCGGCAGTTTGAATACAGCAGGCGCTCCTTGGAAAGTCTATCGGGCAGTTCTACTCTGTCCTACAGGGTCACTATGAGTTGGAATCGACTCGATGGCAATGAGTTTGGTGTGTTTTTTGTTTTTTTTTTTTTTGAACAAGTTCCCCAAACTAAACCAAACCCATTGCCATCCAGTTGATTCTGAGTCATAGCGACCCTATAGGACAGAGTAGAACTGCCCAGTAGGGTTTCCAAAGAGTGGCCGGTGGATTCGAACTGCCGACCTTTTGGTTAGCCGTTGTAGCTCTTAAACATTGTGCAACCAGGACTCCAGCAAGTTTCCAGGAGATGCTCATGTTGCTCGTTAGGGACCAATTCTCAGAACTCCCAGTAGAGCGGTGGTTCTCAAAATTGATTATACATAAGAATCACTTGGGGGTTTGTTAAAATGTGGATTCTGATTCAGTATATCTGGGATGGAAATGCAGACTCTCAGCATGGGTTTGAAGCCCTGGTCCAGCCACCAGCTTCTCTCCTGTGGCCCAGTGGGCCTCTCTCCTTCCTCCTGCTGTGCCGCTGCTTAGAACCACCCCCCCCCCAGGCACAGGTGCCCCTGGGATGGAGCCCTGACCCCTCCTGTGGTTTCTGAGGTCCTTCCTTGCCCTGTCACCCGCACCCTTGCCCCATTCCTGCTGCCCAGGGGCCATGCTCTTTCCGACATTCTGTGGGTACAGTCTGTGGATGCTCATCCATTCTCCTGTCCTCCGCCCTTCACCATCCCTGCTGCTCCCTCCTGGAAGAAGCGCCTCCCTCCCTGGAGGTCCAGGTAGCATGGTAGTGTGGGTACACGGGCCCAGGCTGTCCTGCCCACACGTGTGGCCTGCTGCCTGGCAGAGCCCTTGGCAGAGACTCAGCTCAGCGTTGTTAAGTGAGCAAATGAACTCAGGAGGCTGGCTCTTGGAGCAGCATCAGAAATCCCCAACTCATGCTGGCTTTCTGCCCCTGTGAGCTCGCGGTGGAAGCTATTCCCACATCCTCTCTGGCACGGGGTCCCTCAGAGGTTCTGCCACGCTAGTGGACGTGGGAGGTTCTGGAAATTGGAGGTTGGTGAAGCTTCTCTCTCACCAGCTATTTCTAAGTGAGTCTGGCTACAAGGTCAATATCCTGGTTTTAGATGTCCCTCTCCCCCATATAGGAGTTCCAGGGTGGCACAGTTAAGTACAGGGCTACTAACTGAAAGGTTGGTGGTTTGAACCCAAGGCTCCTCAGAAGTAAGGCCTCGTGATCTGCTTCCAAAAGGTCACAGCCATGAAAACCCTATGGAGCACAGTTCTCTGCACATATAGGGTTGCCATGAGTCAGAATCAACTCCACAGCAACTGGTTTTTGTTCTCCCCCATGTTCCTTAGTTGACATTCAGAAAATGAACTGGCGTGCTGAGCTGTTTGAGCCTCCCAGAGAGAGGGAGATACTTTGTGGGCATCTTGTTGCAGTGTTCCCTCTTGGCCCATGTCTGAGTAATCCTATGAGTAATTGTAACAAAGCAGTTACTGCCCAGATGGCCCCAGTCTTTGGCACAGTACATGTGCCTTGTCAACTCTCAAAGTTCGGCCCTGTAAGAACATTTTGCTTTTGTAAAACAGTGCTCTGCAAACCTTTTACCTTTATATTATGTATTATCTTAAAGACTCTATAGAGTGGAATAGCCTATGTTTCAAGCAAAGAAAACCTGACCCCCAAATAAATAAATGAATCCAGCCATGACCCAAACACCTAAGTGCTATCCAGAAACTCAGCCTAAATACCAAGCCATAATGAGCAGGCGGGTTGCCTGCATCCACTTGCTCAAGTTTGCTCCTGGGAGGGGCTGCTGTTTGGGGTGGATGAACTGTGTCCGAGGATTAACCAGGTGCCACCTCCCCCCTCCAGCCAACCCATCTGTTACTCAGCTACAGATCCAGTAAGGCTTACAAGTCCCTGGACAGGAAAACAACATGTTAAAGTCTGGAAAGAGCTCAAAACCACTGAGGTGGGGAGTCCTCTGAAATGTGCTGTTTTTTACCCTCCTGACTAAAGAAAGAATACACATTTAGGAACATAATCTTGATGCTTTCAGGTAAACGTTTTTCTAGTCACCTGTTAATGTGTTGCTTTTGCAGATAAGAAGGGATTTTATATCACTCAGGGCTTTAAAAAGACTTCATGTTGAAATTGATGGTTGTGAGCACATCCTGACTTCAGCTCTGAATTCCCACTGAGCCACCACATTTCCCATTTCGGAATCCCTGCTGCTCAGAACCAGTCCATTCACATTGACTTCCTGGAAAGCAGCATTGCTTCCTGCATGCCCTGGCGCTGATCCCCACAGTCATGGCGTGGATTCAGGGGTCCGAGTGGAGGAGGCTGCTGAGCCATTGGTGGCCTTGTCTCCTCCCCCAGGCTGTTGGTCTAATCCCTACAGAGGATTACTGGTGAGAGCTGAATCCGGGGACAGATTCCACCCTAAGCTGGGGAGGAGACTATCTTCCCTTCAGACCTGCGCGGTGGTCCTGTGTGGAATTTAATTACTCAAAAGTAGACAGTCTTTTCTTCCCAAATTCTTATTTCTAATGCCAGGGCTATGATGACAGAGAAGCAGCAGGATGTATCCGGTCTCAGCCTTGATCTGGAGTTGTTAGCAGCTGATGAGTTGGCCCCCGAATCGTGATGACCCCATGCACAAGGCAGGGAAACACTGCCCGGTCCTGCGCCATCCCCTTAATTGGTTGCAGATTGAACCATTGTGATCACTAAGGTTTTCATTGGCTGATTTTCAGAAGTAGATCTCCAGGCCTTTCTTCTGAGTCCATCTTAGGCTAGAAGCCCCCATGAAACCTGTTCAGCATCGCAGCAACACTCAAGCCTCCACTGACAGATGAGTGGTGGCTGCACGTGAGGTGCATTGGCAGGGAATTGAACCTGGTCTCCTGTATGGAAGGCAAATAATTTTACCACTGAACCATCACTGCCTGCTTAATCTTGAGTTAGATATGGCCATTTCTGAACAGGGAGTCCGACCAGAGTGGACTTGTGCTTCCCCTGGCCACACGTGTGGATGGCTAGTGTCTGCATCGTGGTGAACTCTCCACTGCCCTCAGGACCCCCGTTAGTCCTTCCCCCCGCAACACAAACACACAGAAGGTGGTTTTCCTCATTCTTCCCAGACCTGCCAGGGCCCTGCCCAACTCCTGGATCCTGTTCCTACCCCCTGCCCCAGGCATACTCCTTCTGCCCCGCCAGGTATCTGGATATCTGGATGTTCCGTTCAGCTTGGGAAAGGCTGTAGAGACTTAACGATGAACAGCTCTTTATCCAGCCTCTTCTGTGACCCAAGTGCTCTGCCCGGGGTCCTGACCCCCCAGTGCTGGCATTCTCCGGGGGGCCGTTGGTGATGAAGGTGTAGCTGCAAAAAGGGGGGCAGGAGCCCTCCAGGGGAGTCCGGCAGGGAGACCATGTGTCCCATGGGGAGGGCAGAAAAGGCTGGGACAGCAGCAGGGTCCAGTCCCTCCCTGCATGCCCTGGCCAGAGGGCTCCTGGCAGTCTCAAACCGAGAGAGCCAGTTCCAGGCCCCGGCCACCCTCCCCCGTCCCCCAGATGCCTGGGAGAGAGCCCCCATGCACTCGACATGCCAGCCTACTGGCACCATCTCTGTGAGCTGCATGGATAGCATAGTGCAGATTCATAGGTATTTCCCCAGTGTCCTCCCCTCTGGCCTCACTCAGCCTCAACCCTGGGAGGTGGGCCGGCAGGAGGCAGGTATGGTGTTCTCGGGTCAAAGATGAGGAGACGGAGGCCCAGACACTGTGCTGGACTCCGGGTCCCCCAGGGCAGGTGGGGCTGGCTCAGTGTGGACATCCAGCCCGGCTTCTCAGGGCACTGGGGCCCTTGGGGAACTGGGCTTTCTTTTCTGAACCTTCAGACAGCTTTCTTGTAATACTATGCTAATTTTTGGGTGAGCACATAAAATGTCATTGTGGTCGGCTTTAAAGAATGGAAGAGGGGAGGCTCAAGGTTGAAGAAGACTTTAACTTTGATTTTTACACCCCTTTGTCCTAAAATTTGAGTTTTTATCATGAGTGTGCATATAGTTTTGTTTTTCAGCTTTGTAAGTTTCCTAGTATTGGGCAAAGCACAGTCCTAGGGGGAGGCCTGCCATTGTGGCAGAAAGCATGTCTTCAACTAACGCTGACTCCTTGGAATGAAATGATTAAAAATACGAAATATCCTTGCACTACGGTAGCGTTCTATTGTTAGAGTTGTTGCTAGTTGCCGTTGGGTTGGCTCCAACTCCTGGCAACCTACGTATAACAGAGAGAATGGCTGCCTGGTCCTGCGCCATCTTCATGATCCTTGGTATGCTTGAGTTCATTGTTGGGGCTGTTGTGTCAGTCCATCTCACTGAGGGATTCCCTTGGTTTCGCCAACCCTCTACTTTACCAAACATGATGTCCTTTTCTAACGATTGCTCTTTCCTGACGATGTGTCCAAAGTAAGCAAATTGAAGCCTTGTCATCCTCACTTCTAAAAAGCATTCTGGTTGTATTTCTTCTAAGAAGTTAGAAAGAGTAGTTTTCCATTACATCGTCAACACTGATCTTGTGTTTTGTTAAAAGTTCAGTGTGGTCTCAATTGCGGGATCTGAGGCTTACCCAGCACCCTGTCACTGCCTTAGTGACAGCCACGGACTTTTGTGTGCTTAAGACTGAGCTCCATGCTCTGCACACACACATACTGTCCCCTACTCCCAACCCCGCCCCCGGGGACTGCACGTTTCCATTTTATAGATGGGAACCTGTGCTGCAAGAGCTGACATCACTTGCTCCGTCACAGGGTGCCGAATGCTAGGGGAGTGCAGACTTCTACAAACTTAACACCTGTCCTGGACTCTTGCCTGGGCTGGCCTCCAGACTGCTTGTAGGTTGTCAGGACTCACTCCTTTCTCCCGTGCAAAGTGGGGCCACATCGGCCTGTCACCTGCACTGGCCTCTGCCCAGTTTCCAGGCATGCAGAGCTCGCTGCCCGGAGCAGCAGGCCCATTTTCAGTGCTCAGAGGACTCGGGTGTTAACTATATCCAGGATGGAGTGGTCAAGTGTTCTCTTGTATTGCCCGCTTTTTACCTTACCAGTTGCTGTGGAGTCGATTCTGACTCACAGCGACCCCATGTGTGTCAGAGTAAAACTGCGCTCCATAGGGTTTTCAATTGTTGGTTGTTCACAAGTAGATCACCAGGACTTTCTTCCAAGGCACCTCTGGGTGGACTTAAACCCCAACCTTCCTCCCCCCCTTTTTTACAGTGGTATTTTTTACAGACGTTCCCTTTTCAGGCCCGTTGGTTTAAACTGTGGGTTATGTTTTCTCGCTACAAGGCACCTGGTGAGTTGGTCAGCCTGGCACTTCATTCTGCCTGTGTGGGACAGAGGTGGCCAGTGCTGTGCTGATACATGAACGAACGTGCGTGTTTGCGGCAAGCTGCAGAGCCACATGCTGAGCGCCCCGAGCCTCGCACTGACACTGCAGGCCCACCCAGGATTGGTTCATCTCCAGCCCTGAGTTGCCGCTGACCCTCTGACTTCATAACCGGGCCTGAGGCACACCTGTGGCCACCTGGGTTACGCTAAACTTTTGAACTCTTCTTGAGCCTGGTAAACTCGTTTCCACCCTGACTTCCACTTTTCGGTAGTGAGAAATGGCCCGAGGACCTGTTTTCAGAATGCTTGCTGGTTGCTAACTCTCCCTTGCAGTCACCTGTCCCCGTATGGACTGCAGTCTTTACAAAATGTCAACTCAGTGACAGTTTTCATTTTCTTGGATCCTTTTCCTTTAAATATTTTCTGCCTCACACGGACGTACTATAGTTTCTGCAATTGAGTTACCTATTTCTCATTTTAAGAAATCAGAGATTTTGTCCCTGAAACAGCCACATGAAGAACCCCTCTGTGGGGCAGGTGCTAGAATTGCCCCCTCTCCACTTGCTGGGCCTCTGATCTCTGCCCACTTTCCCTATCGTCAGTGTGCTGGGAGGGCATGGGGTGGTGGGGAAGGAGTAGGGGGCCTTGCCCAGAGCTAGTCTGGGTCTGGGGGCCGCAGGGATGGAAAAGGCAGCTCACCGCTCCCTTTCACAGTTTGTATCTGAGAAGGTGCCCGGGGCTTCACCAGCAGCCTGGTTGCCCCAGAACCATCTGTCTTAGTCATCTAATGCTGCTCTAACAGAAGTACGACAAGTGGATGGCTGTAACAAAGAGAAAGTTATTTTCTCACAGTCTAGTAGGCTACAAGTCCAAATTCAGGGTGTCAGCCCCAGGGGAACGCTTTCTCCATTAGCTCTGGAGGAAGGTCCATGTCATCAATCTTCCCTTGGTCTGGGAGCGTCTCTGTGCAGGAACCTCAGATCCAAAGGATGCAGTCTGCTCCCGGCACTGCTTTCTTGATGGTACAAGGTTCACATGTGTCTCTGCTTACTGCTCTCTTTTATATCTCAAAAGAGATTGGATTAAGATACTATGTAATATTATAAACCTCTTCAGTATAACCTCATCATAGTGATAGAGTTTATAACACACAAGAAAATCACATAAGATTTACAAAATGGTACACAATCATACAATACTGGGAATCATGACCCAGCCAAGTTGACAGATATTTTTGGGAGACACAATTCAATCCATGACACCATCTGTATTTCACAAAGCCGCATCCCGGTCCCCACCTAGCCCGGAATACCAGGAGGAGCCTTCCCAATGGCTCCGCTCCATAGTTTTTTTGCTCCTGGGGCCCTTCGCAGGGACACCATCCAGGACAAAAGTGCCACCCTCCCCAGCGTGGCCAGACTCAGCGGCCACTCCTCGTGGAGTCCTCAAGGGTTAGCTGTGGTGTGTTAGGCGCCCTTGCCATTCCCAGACTAGTGTTTCTGACATTTCAAGTTCTCCCTAAGCCTTTAATCTAGTGCACCATGTAGTTTTGTGAATTACCTTGAAAAGGAGCCAGAGGAGAAAGCATAACACTAGATGCGTGTTTGGAAATACCATTACATTTTAAATGTGATCCCAGCATTTGTCCTTCTAAAGCAAAGCAAAACTCGTATTGCAACCCCAGGTGCTACTTTCTGCTGCATTATAAATGATTAGAGTGTTCCTTGGCTGTTTAAACCACGTTCCAGAATTGTGAGCTTGGGTGTTTTCAAAGTTGCAGAATGCCGTTATTAAACTTGAACCTGGGGGTCAGGCTCTCCCAGCTTCCTGTCATGCTCAGAGTGTTTCCTCTACTCCTGGCATTTGGGGACCCCCGGTGATACTGTGATAGACAGCGGTGTCTCAGGTGGAGTGTGCTGGTCCCACCACCGTCTTGCAGCTGAGTGAGAGAGGAGGGACAGACATGCAGGGTGGTGGGAGGCTGCTGCCTGTGGACATGGCCTTTTCCCAGAAGGATTTTACCCATGAAATTTATATTCCCACTGGAGAGCCAGAGGAATGATTTTTTTCATAAGAAGTTATTTGCCACATGAGCATTTTTTTTAAAAACCACAACAACATCTTTCATAATTTGTTATATTTTGACATTTATGATGAGGACGTGGAGCTGGGCTCTGCTACGTCATCGGGGTCCAGGGGAGGAACCCGCCTTGCTACTGTGCAGGCTCCGAACACCCTCAGAAGTGACCTCTGTGTCCCCTGATGGGGTGTGGGGGTTGGATCAGGCATTGAATGCCCCACCCCCAGATGGGAGGGAGCTTTTATCTAGGAATCCATTTATTCTCCCAAGCTAGCGCTGAGGGAGGGAAATCATTAACCCCTTGTACAGGGTGAACTATAGAATCCTTCCTTTTAGCAATAGATCTTTTATCAACAATGAAAGAACTTGTTGGTCATTTTTGTACCATTTGAATCATTATCATGACATCGTCACAAGGTCCCATGAGTCCCTCAGGCTGAGTGCATCCCAAACTGGACTCCTTGTCTTCCTCCTCTTCCACACCTGCGCTGCTTGGTCACTGGTCCCACCAACCACCTCACGCTTGTGGATAGTGGAGAAATCTGCATAAAAAGTAGGAGCCCTCTTCTTCCTCACCCCGGAATGATCAGGGTCACTTTTGCCTCCTGCCCATTCCCCCCTCTCCCCACAAGTCTCCACCCAGGTGAGGGGGTCCCCCAGCTACCCTCCCCCAGCCCAGGTGAAGGGGTCTCCTAGCTGGCCCATGCCCAAGTGAAGGGGTCTTCTAGCTGGCCCCTGCCCAGGTGGAGAGATCTAGCTGCCCCTGTCCAAGTGAAGGGGTCTCCTAGCTGCTCCCCATCCAGGTGAAGGGGTCTCCTAGCTGGGCCACGTCCAGGTGGAGGAGTCTCCTAGCTGCCCTCCCTGCCCAGGTGAAGGGGTCTCTTAGCTGGTTCCCTGCCCAGGTGAAGGGGTCTCCTAGCCGCCCCCCCCAACCAGGTGAAGGGGTCTCCTAGCCGCCCCCCTCGCCCAGGTGAAGGGGTCTCCTAGCCGGTCCCCCCGCCCAGGTGGAGGGGTCTCCTAGCTGCCCCCCCTGCCCAGGTGGAGGGGTCTCCTAGCCGCCCCACCCCCACCCAGGTGAAGGGGTCTCCTAGCTGGTTCCCTGCTCTGTCTCGTCTTCCAGATCGTCTCCAGCTGCACCTGTGCCATCTTCCTGAGGAACGTGTTGCTTTGTCCCCGCCCATCCCCACTGCTCTCAGGGGTGACCACAACACCGCCCATCTTCACTGCTCTCAGGGGTGATCACACCACCGCCCATCCCCACTGCTGTCAGGGGTGATCACACCACCGCCCATCCCCACTGTTCTCAGGGGTGGTCCCACCACCGCCCATCCCCACTGCTCTCAGGGGTGATCATGCCACCGCCCATCCCCACTGCTCTCAGGGGTGGTCCCACCACCGCCCATCCCCACTGCTCTCAGGGGTGGTCCCGCCACCGCCCATCCCCACTGTTCTCGGGTGGTCCCACCACCGCCCTTCCCCACTGCTCTCAGGGGTGGTCCCACCACTGCCCATCCGCACTGCTCTCAGGAGTGGCCACACTCACTAGGGGTCACACCACCCCAGGCCTCCACCTCCTCTCCATTCCAGGCCCACCCCGCTGATCTGCACCAGGTCTGGGGGCCAGGCTAGCCCTTGCCCTGGGCCTTATCCCGCAAACGCTACTGGTGGGCCAGGGGCTCCTTTAGTGGGGGCCTCAGGATGTGTCCTGGGGGCTCCCCACAGCTGGGCGGTAGAGGATGTTGAGGGGTGACTCCCACAGCTGGGGGGCCAGGGAGTCTGGGGGGCTCCTGCAGCTGGAGGTGCAGGGTGTGCTCTAACCCAAGGCCATGCTGACTTTCTGCAGATATTTGCTAAACAAACAAAAGCCGCTGGGAGTGCCACAGATCTTGGATTTGGGGATTCCTTTTCCTCAGACCATATAGTAATGTCCTGAGATAAGGAGTTTCCTTGTGACACGGAGCTGGGGTGGGTCTGTTTTCTGTCCCTGTGCTCTGAGTTGAGATGGGGGGCAGGCTGTGGGGAGGTGGGATTCCTGAGAGGTGGGTAGGGCGGCCGCAGCTGGGGGTGGCCTCAGGCCTGTTCGTGTGCACAGGTGGGTCTTTATTGTTGGAATCATCCATGTCCTACTTTCAGAATCACTGTTGCCATCTCGGTGAGGCCACCACCTGGTCCACCTCGTGGTAACGCGCCCAAACACCATCTTCCTTCCCAGCTGTCTTTCCTTTGGGCCCCTTATCACTGTGTGCCCAGCACCTGCCAGCTGTAATGCTTCTACTGTGTGTCCCCATCAGTTTAAGGCACACCATTGCTTTATGTGACACCAGAGAGCCATCATGTCACCATTATACCCGGACTCGCCGTTGGTCGTGGGCTGCGTCCCACCCGCAGAGTTAAAACGTGATAAAGTGTGCCCCCTAGGGTCAGTGACACCCACTCTTTAGCTCACTGTGTCGTCTCTGGCCCTGTCTGGAATGAGAGCCCCCGAGGGCGGGGAACCCTGCTCTGTCCCCCTGTGCCCCTTGCCTGGGAGAGAGCCTGCGGCTCCGGAACCATCTGCTGCATGAACAAGCTGGTTAGTACCTTTTCTGCCAACTGGTGCTCACAATAGCTCTTCTTCATGAAGCACATGACACCCTCTCATGGAGACGTCCCTCAGGGGGCCTCGGTGCCAGTATTATGACCCTGTGCTGTCTTTGGCTGTCCCTTGCCTGGCTAATGTGGGTGAGGCCTGCCTCTTGCCAGACTTTTGCATGGCAGCAAAGCAGAAGCGAGTCCCACCCTGGGGCTTCCATCTGGCTTCCTCACCCCCTCAGGCTGGTACATTCCTAAGGACAAGGAGGGTGCCTCCTGGGGTGGCCCTCGTGCGACCAAGCTGATGTGGGGCAGGCCCTACACCCCTGTCAGGCCATGGCCCCGTCTGTATGTCTCCATCTGCTCACAGGCACAAGGCCTCCAGGGTCCCTCCCTACAGACAAGAGCCCAGATCTTAAAAATTTCCCTTTCCATGCGGAAATGTAATTACAGGTTGTCCCGGCTCCACAGGTGAGCGACTTTGGGAAGTGGATCAAGTGTAAGCGAGTTCCTGGCAGCCTTTAACTAAGGGTTTTGAGGCCATCTCTGCCTTGGAGGTTGGCCTGCTTCACAGGGTGGAATTCGTCCAGCCTGGACAGCTTGCACTCAGCATTTGTTCGCTGCTTTTCCCCACCCCCGTTCTCTCCTTGAGCACTTGCCTCAAGCCAGGCCTGGTAGCAGCTGAGCGCTCAGCCGCCCAGCTGTCCAAGGGCCTCCGGTCTGTGTTCTGATGTGTCATGGACTTCACATCTGGGCACTGCAGGGAGCCAGGGACAGAGCTGTGGCAACCCCAGGGAGTGAGGCTTTGTACGGAGCCAAAGCACTGCCCCATCCCTTCCCATGGGAGGGGGCTCGGCAGTTAAGGCCGAAGAGTGAGGGAAACCAGCGGAGCTTTCGAGATGGGACCAGGGCCTAACCAGGGGACCCAAAGAGGCAGCTCCTGTTGCACCAACCTGCCAGTGAGCGATCGCCCCAAAGCAGGGATCAGAGCATCAGCTGTGAGCACTCACATGTGACTCCCCCTCGTCCCTTCTGTCCTGCCACACTTGCTTTCTCTGTTCCTTAAACCCAAGCCTTACTGTCTCAGGGCCTTTGCACTTGCCGTTCATTCTATGCGTGAAATGCTCTCACTGATGCCTTCCCACCCCCAGCCCCACACTTCTTCATTCTTTGCATAACTACCACTGGTCACTGTAGAGGCCTCTCTGGTCTCCTGTGGAGAAAGGTGTCTCCTTCACCCCCACACTAAGCACACCTGGCCTGCTGTCTGCTCATCTGTGGACTTCTCCTCCACAGGTACACCAGCATTGGGCACACAGGTCCTGGCTGTGCCCCCTCCCCACGCTTACCACACCTGGCCCGCTGTCTGCTCACCTGTGTACCTCTCCTCCACAGGTGCCCCAGCAGTGGGCACACAGGTCCTGGCTGTCCCCCCACCCCCCACTCACCACACCTGGCCTGCTGTCTGCTCACCTGTGTACCTGTCCTCCACAGGTGCCCCAGCAGTGGGCACACAGGTCCTGGCTGTCCCCCCACCCCCCACTCACCACACCTGGCCTGCTGTCTGCTCACCTGTGTACGTGTCTTCCACAGGTGCCCCGGCAGTGGGTACACAGGTCCTGGCTGTCATTCCCACGCCCACACCTGGAACAGCGCCTGTACTTTGCAGGTGCTCGTAAATTCACTTGTCGGCCGAGTGAACAAAAACTTATTTTCTATTGTTTTTGTTAGTTGCTGTCCAGCTGACTCTGACTCATGGCAGCCTTATGGATGTGTATGTCATGGATTGAATTGGGTCCCCCTAAAATGTCTTTGTTAGCTTGGCTGGGTCATGATTCCCAGTATTGTATGATTTTGTGTACCATTTTGTCATCTGATGTGATTTCCTTATGTGTGGTAAACTCTATCACTAAGATGTAATTAGATGAATTAGTGGGAGTTATAATGATGAGGTCTACAAGATTGGATAGTGTCTTAAGCCAATCTCTTTTGAGATATGAAAGAGAGAATTGAGCAGAGACACATGGGAACCTTATACCACCAAGAAAGCAGTGCCGGGAGCAGAGGTCCTTTGGATCTGAGGTTCCTGCGTTGAGATGCTCCCAGACCAAGGGAAGACTGATGACAAGGACCTTCCTCCAGAGAAAGCCTTCCCCTGGAGCCGACGCCCTGAATTTGGACTTGTAACCTACTAGACTGTGGGAGAATAAACTTCTCTTTGTTAAAGCCACCCACTTGTATTTCTGTTAGAGCAGCACTGGATGAGCAACACAGTATAAGAGGAGCATTGTCCTGTCCTGTGCCACCTTCACAGTTGTTGGTATGGCTGAGTCCATTGTGTCAGTCCATCTCATCGAGGGTTTCCCTCACTTTCGCTGACATTCTGCTTTACCAAACAGGAAGTCCTTTTCTGAGAAGCGGTCATCTTTTTGATTATTAAACAAAGCAATATTTTCTATTACTAACCTTTTCATTCAGTTATTTAAACATAGCACCAAAGTTTGACCACTGGGCTGTTTGCAGCTACCATGCTCTGTGTTGGAGTGACAGATGCGAATGAGGTGGGCCTGGCTTCAGGGGCCCCACAGTCTAATGGGGAGACCTGTGTCAAGACAACAGTCACCCTCTGATGTGGGAGAAGGAGGCAGGGGCACACTGGGGTAAACTCAGCAGGCTGCAAGGAGGGGCCAGTACAACTGAGGGGTGCCCAGAGGACAGGCATATTGCAGAGTTTGAGGGTGCCCGGGAATCCACATGGTCCTCCGTGGAAACTTTAGCAAACAGTATCTGTTCTAACTAAATGAGCCGGCCACTGGAGCTCCTGACCTAGAGCGTGGGGGTGGGTAGGTTCCAGGCTTGTCACCCTTGAGGTGTTGAGACTCTGTATTCAGGCGATAAGAAATAAGAAGGGTGCCTTTTTGTGTGGAAGGTCCTCGCTAGCCACTCCTTGGCTGTGTGCCCTTGGGCTGATGAGCTGTGTGGCCTCTCCAGGCTCTGTAAGGGGACGATGACAGCCCTGTGGTGAGGGCACTGTGAGATTGAAGACGATGGTGAGTTGGGACGCAGGCGCAGGACACCGCCCGGCCGGCAGTGTTGAAGTGGCAGCCGGCATCTCTTCCTTGATTCCAGCCCCGCCCTGGACTGCCTGTGCGGACCATCCAGGTGCACAGGATGCACCTGGAGGTTGTCCTCTTGCCGCTTATCTGCCATCCCCACCTCTAGTGGCATTAGCAGGGATGTGACCCTGCCAGCACATGTCAGGGGGCCGTGGGGCGCACCTTGTGTGAAATGTGCAGAGATTTTAGCAGCAGTGTGGAGCCGCCTCAGCCTCAGCCCGGGCCCAAGCAGAGCCCAGCTGACTGTGATGGACACACAGAGCAGGAGACAATGCTGTCCTCCTGCGCACGGAGACCTGGGCTGCTTGTTACAGCGGCACAACAGTCTACCCTGACTGATACATCTGTGTCACGGGGGCTTTGTTTGCCAAGGGAGGCCCTGGGTGGTGCAGACATTTAACGCGCTTAGCTGCTAACTGAAAGGATGGAGGTTTGAGTCCACCTAGAGTCACCTCGGAAGAAAGTCCTGGCCATCTGCTTCCAAAAAGTCATCCACTGAAAGCCCTATGAAGCACAGTTCTACTCTGATACACACGGGGTCACCATGAGCCTGAATCAACTCGTTGGCAACTGGTTTGGTTTTTTTGTTTTGGTTTGTTTGCCAGTTGGCAGGTGGGAGGGCTTGGCTACCTGGTAACAGAGGAGGGGCGCAGGCTTCATTGTCCAGGTGAAGAGAGGCTTGGGCCAGAGACTGACGGTCGGCTGCCCACCGGGCACATTCCCCCTTCTACAGGGAGTCCGTCCCTGTCACCTAGACTGCCTTGGCGTGACCCCACTTGGGGAACTCCCCTGTGCTCTCTGACCTGTCTGCCGGAAGCTAGCTCTGTGAGCGAGACAGGAAGCCTGGGTGGTGGCCTCACAGCAGAGCCAAGTGAGATGGAGGGCACTCAGCTCTGCCCCTTCCTGAGCACCTCGAAACCCACAGTGCCCCTCACTCAGTTTTCATTTGTGTCGCACAGATACAGCCCCCCCGCCCCATGCCAGGTGCTGCTCTCCCAACCTCCCTGAGCGTCTGTTCCTTCGAAACCTCCAGCCGCCTCTGAGGAAGCGTGTGGTTGGAGGCTGTGAAGGTTGGGGGCCACCCTCTGCTGGGTGGCCCAGCTCGGTGGTCTGGGCACTGCCCTCCTGCTGGGGGAGGGTGGGGGGCTGTGCGTTGATGCCCTCGAGGGCTCGCTTTCCTGGGGATGGCTCGCACAGTGACCGCACACCGCTGCTTTCTGTTTTCCCCTCCTTGGAACACGCAGCTGGAATTCTCCTGATTTCAGTTTCTGTTTTTACTTATAAGCATGGCTGCCAGTTTTCAAAGCCCATGAGCGTTTCTCTGTGTTACTGACACTTATGCCCCTGCAGAAGCCTGAGCTGTGTGTTTGTGTATTTTTTACTCCGAGTTGTTGTGTGGCACGTTGGGTGCGTGACTCTGCACTTTGTGGGGCTGTGTGGATGGGAGAGCAAGGCCACGGGGCCCAAGACCCAGCCCAGCCACCAGTGCTTCTCGTCTTGGGCAAACGTTCTGCTTGTCCCCGATGCTCCCTCTGTACTGTGATGGGCTGACATGGAAGGCCTGTAGGGCCTTTCCGCTGGAACCTTCTGGAAGTTGGCTGAAAGGGGGAGGCAGGGAAACACGGTCTGGTTCGTAATTGGTGGTTTCCCTCTTAGGGTTTCTGTAGTTGCAGGACATTGTGATTTAGGGATGCCTTAGGCCAGAGTGGTTCTGGCCCAGTGACAGACTGCATACAGTTCCTCCTGCACGTTCACTGCTGCCTCATAAAACGACACCTGGGAACAGGCCTGTCCCCTGGGCATGTTGACAATGGTGAGCATAGCTGTCTCGGAGAATTACTCTGTGTGGCATGCTCAGACAGATTGGCAAGTTCAGAGTGAGTTACTGGAGATGCTTTCATTTTGCAGGCCAGGAGCATCCAGATTGGGTGGTGAATGCTAAGACTTCAGTTGGGACGCTGGAGTAGAGATGACAGTGATGGTGGGAAGTTGGGGCTGGTTCAGGATATTGAAAGAGAAAAATAAACTCAGTTTTAGAAAAGCTATATTTAATTTTAGATTTGAGTGGGAGAGCTAAGAAGAAACAGCTTATATACAGAAGTAAGCACAGGCTTTGGAAAGAAAGTAATTCCAGAGTTGGGGCACAGATTATCCTAGTAGTCATCCAGGTGGATACAAAGCTTACGAGTATGATGTAGTTGAAACCCAAGGTCAAAAGGAGTCCCTGGATGGTACAAATTGTTAACAGGCTCACCTGCTAACCAAAAGGTTATACGTTTGAGTCCACCCAGCGGCACCTCAGAAGAAAGGCCTGGCAATCTACTGCTGAAAAATTAGCCATTGGAAACCTTAGGGAGCACAGTTCTACTCTGACACATGGGGTCACTATGAATTGGATCAACTCAACGGCAGCTGGTAAGGTCAGAAGCAGTCAACATTCACACGTAACAGAAAAAGACAAATAACCCACTATAACCTTGGACAAAGGATTTATATAAATGGCAAGTTCCAGAAAAAGAAGTCCAAATAGCCAGTAAACATAAATGCTTGTCATTTCCTGTTTATAAATGCAAATTAAATTGATTGTGTATTCATATGTAATATATAATCTCTGTATTCATCAGACAGATAAACATTTAAAGACTTTTCCAGCACCGAGTATTGTCCAGGATGTGGAGAAATGGAATGCTGAAGAACCAAAGGTGCTCGTGGTGATATTTGGCTTCCAAGTCTGACTGCTCAGAGCACAGAGAAGCGGAGCTGGTCAAAATTCCCTGAGCCAACAATTCTTGGTGTGCATGTCTGCCCAGATACTACCTTTCAGTAAGAATAATACTCTTTTAGTAGGGAGAGTAATTTAGCAGTATCAAGCAAATTAGACCACCACCTCTTCTTTCAGTTCGTTGTACTGTGGTGGCTTACATGTTGCTATGATGCTGGAAGCTATGCCACCAGTATTTCAAATCCCAGCAGGGCCGCCCATGATGGACAGGTTTCAGCAGAGCCTCCAGACTAAGACAGATGAGGAAGAAAGGCCTGGTGATCTACTTCCAAAAATTAACTGATGAAAACCCTATGTAGCACAACAGAATGTTGTCTGATATAGTGCTGGAAGGTGAGCCCCTTAGGTCGGAAGGCACTGAAAATACACAGTGGCTACAGCAATGGACTTGAGCGTGTCAACGATCTTGAAGATGGCGCAGGAGCAGTGAATGTTTTGTTCCGTTGTACATGCGGTCACCATGGGTCCCAGTAACAACAACAAGCAAATCTGAAGATGCAGATACTTTCAGACCACACAATAGATCTTAGAGAAATCCTCATTCACCTGCCTCAGTGGACATGAAAAAGGATATTCATAGCAGTGTTAGTAATAATGAAAAATTAGAAACATCCTGTGCCCCTCATTAAGTATGGGTACACAGAGCGTGGTATATTCTGGGATGGCATTCCTGCTGCCTTGAACATCAGTGACTTAGACACATGTCAACTAGGTCTTCAATACTGTTAGTTTAAACAAGCTGCGTAACGTAGATACTATAAGGCCATTTACTTAATTGTAAAAACGCTATGCAATAGTATGTTTTTATGGTGTTTCGGGAGTATATTGCTGCATAATAAGCTACCCCAAAACTCACCGGCTCAAACAGCAGTCATGTATGGTCTTCCTCATTCTCAGGGTGGGCTGGGTCCAGCAGGGGCAGTTCTGCTCCATGAGGTGTCAGTGGGCGGGAGGTCCCAGGTTGCATCTTCACTCACCTGGCTGGCTCCTGGGGCCTGGCAGGGACAGGTGAGGTGGCCGGGCATCTCACCTTTCCTGCATGCCCTCTCCTGCAGGGTGTCAGGGTCTCCTTATGGGGTCAGGCTCCGGAGGGAGGAGGCAGAGGTGGCCTGGCCTCAAAGAGCTGAGAGTTCAGCCTGACCCTTCCTCCCTGTCCAGTCGGGCAGGACAGGTCAGCGAGCGGGGCTTGAGGAGAGGGGAGTCAACTCCGCTGATGGGGCAGACTGGAAAGCGAGATGTTATGGAGCCATGCCTGTGAGGGCGGCCGAGAGACGCCCGGGTACCCAGGGCTCTCTCCAGGAGTGTGGGAGGTGCAGGCCATGTTAGCTTCCTCCAGACTCTGAGAAGCCTTCAGGAACATTCTTGAACCCAGCATTTCACAAATCCCTTCTGCGTGTAGGTCTCCTTTCTTGAGCCACGGTCCTCAAATCCCCAGGAAGTAATATTCTGCGTAATGTACTGGGAAGCACAAACCAAGCTCCACAGAAAATACTTCCTGATGGGACCCCTGAGCCCAGAGCCCAGTCCACGTGGGGCAGACCCAGCCCCCGCTTCCTGGTTCACGGAAGCGGTTTGGCCAGAGGGTGAGGTGCTGTGGGAAAGAAAGGCTCTTTTTTAGAACTGTTTCTCAACTTCCCTGCTATTGTCATTTGGGGCCAGATAGGTGTCTGTGGTGGGGGCCGTCCTGTGCATTGTAGGATGTTTAACAGCAACCCTGGCCTCTATTCACTAGATGCCAGTCGCACCCACTGTATTTGTGACAACCAAAAATGTCTCCTTTCATTGCCAGATGTCCCCTGGGTGGACATCAACACCCAACTGAGAACCACTGGTTTGGAACTAGGGACTCTGACATGCTCGAGGACAGACAGAGAGTGGTTGGGCTGGCTGGCCCGGCAGCCTGGGCTCTGGCCCAGCAGAGAGGGTGTGGTCACTGTCACTCTCCGCAGGGAGAGGCCATACAGGGGGGCACCCCATGCAGCAGCATTGCTGGGCTGAGCAGAAGCTCGCTGGAATCTTCCCTGCTCAGGGGCTCACAGGAGAGCGAGTGGAGGCCCGGTTGTTTGGACTTGGAGGTCATGTTTCCCTCCCAGTGGGCCATCCCTCCTAACAGGGCCCGGAGGGATTGACCCCGGGGCTCGGGGGTGTGGGTGAGCTGGGCAGCCGTGCACCCAGAGGGCTGGAGAAGTGAAAGGGCTTTTATGCCAACTGTCCCCTAAAAGCAAAAGAGAACGCGTTACCTACCGCGTTCCTCTCCCCAGCCACTGGCTGGGAACGGTGGGGAGGCTTGAGGCAGAATCCTGCCCTGGTTGTAAGTGCTTTGCTGATATTTTGCATGAAACCCTGCTTGATAACCAAGGCCTGTGAGGGCAGAGCCATTTGCTCATTCATCCACTCATAAACGCATACACACATCCATGTTGATCCAGGGCGTGCTGTGTGCCTGGTGTGGGGGACAGAGTCCATCAGGTGTGGCCCTGCCCTCGCCGAGCCACCAGCCCATCACCCCGCCATGTGGACAGGACAGTGGCGGCAGGTGCCACCACAGGGAGAGGCATAGGGTGGCAAGAGGGTGGACCCAGCCAGGGAGGCGAGAAAAGCCTCAAGGAGAGAGCTGAGGCTGAGGAGAGAGTAAACCAGACATGGGAGGTAGAGACGACACTGCATCTGAGGAGCAGCTTGGACGAAAGCCTTAACAGCAGATGGGCAGCATCGGTGTGAAATCGAAGGAGCTTGGAGATGGATTGATGTGGGGGGTGAGCACACGGAGATGGCGGAGTGGGGTCGGATCAGGGGCCACGGGACGTAGCGACACGAGGTCTCGTTCACAGCACTGACTGACCCCTGTGTCTGGGTCTCCCGCCTCAGGGCTCAAGGACCCTGACATAGCTGCAGGGGAATCTGCCCTGCCCAGCTGCTTCAACCTCCAACATCCAGTCCCTCCTTAACCTCCTTTTTTTTTTCTTGTTCTCTTTTAATTAATAGACTTTATTAATTAAGTTTGCAGAAAACTTGTGCAGAAAGAACAAATTCCCATGGCCCCCCCCCGCACACGGTGTCCCCTTTCCATGCCCCCCTTCCCATGCCCCCTGTCCCCTGCACACCATGTCCCCTTCCAATGCCCCCTCCTCCCCTGTACACCGTGTCCCTGTCCCATGCCCCTCTCTGTCCCTTGCACACCACGTGCCCTATTATTGACATCTTGCATTCCTGTGGTACGTTTGTTACAATTGATGGACCAATATTGATACAATGTTATTAGCTAATGTTCATAGTTTACATTAGAGTTTACTCACCAGTACTGATACAGTGTTAACTAATGTTCATAGTTTACATTAAGATTTACTTACTAGTATTGTTACAGTGTTATTAACTAATGTTCATAGTTTACATTAGAGTTTACTCACCAATATTGATACAGTATTATTAAACTAATGTTCAGTTTAC
>NW_004444008.1:11435952-11465557 GCF_000243295.1 Trichechus manatus latirostris
AGTTTACATTAGAGTTTACTCACCAATATTGATACAGTATTATTAAACTAATGTTCAGTTTACGTTAGAGTTTACTCACCAATGTTGATACAGTATTATTAACTAATGTTCATAGTTTACAGTAGGGTTTACTCTTCATGTTGCATTGTCCTATGGGTTTTGAAAAATGCACATTGTCATGTGTCCACTATTACGGTTTCATGCAGAATAGTGTCACTGCCCTAAAAATGCCCTCTGCCCCACCTATTCATCTCTCCCCTCTCCCCTTGAGCCCTTGTCAGCCACTAATCTTTTCACTGTCTCTATAATTTTGCCTCCCAGAGTGTCTTATAGACGGAATCATACACTGTGAACCTTTTCAGACTGGCTTCTTTCACTTAGCGTTATATGCATGGAAGGTTCCTTTCTTACCCTCCTCTGAGCACCTTCTGCCTGCCCCATCCCCCAGCCTCCCTCATAGATATGCCTTGTGCACCCCGACCTCCTGCCATCAACCCTCCTTGTCACCCACCCACCTGTCCTTGGACCCCGGCAGTTGGCTTTGGGTTCCCAGCGTGCAGAGCGGGCCCCTCTGAGTGTTTTGTCTCCTTATCAATAGGTTGGGTTCAGAAGAACGTTTGCGGTTGCAGCAGCTGTGTGTGTGAAACGCGAACTCCAACAGCAGCAGAGTTTAAAACGCCAGCTTGCTCTGTTTCACTTTTGATTTCAGCATTTTAAGTATTAGAACTATTTTTGAAGACAATATTTGTTGAAATGCTGCATATAATTTGGACCAGAAGGAGTTTTATGTTTTTGGTAATTTGGGAGAAAGCAGAAAAGGAGTAACTAAGTTTCCTGAGGTGAATTTACTGAGCTTTGTACCTGTGAAACGTGGGCTCTAGACCCAATGATTTCTGAAGCTGTGAGCATTACAAACGCAAAGATTCTGTGACTGTTGGAGTTTTCCAATGGAAGGGCTACTGACTGAGCCAGCTGATGGGACTCCTGTGAGAACTACTGGGCTTTTCAAAAATTATTCCCTTGCCTGTGTTAGGATCGATTGGCCCTAGTAGACTGAAAAGTTCCCTGGAGGCCTCCACGTGAGCCCTGTGTAGGTCCAGGGCCTTGGTTGTTAGATTTCCGGTTTTAGGATATTCTATATAATCTAACTCAGGAGTCTCAAAAATAGCTTTGCTTCAAATATATTTGTAAGTCACAGCAATAAAAAGATCTGCTCCCTGGGCACAGTTTTTCTATGTCTCACATTGCCCTGAGGGTCTTCCTGCAGAGTTCACACATCTCATCTTTAATCTGCCCCTGGGAGGGGCCCCCATCCCCCTCTTCCTGCCTGCACTCATATTTCATGGTGACCCAGGCCAGGCCCCCAGGGCAGCATTTGAGGAATGCAGAAGACCCAGATGCTCCCCCAGCTTCTGGACCTGACCCGAGGGCATGCTTTATTTCAAAGGACAGTCTTTATGTCCCTCCAAGGTGATGGTTGTGTCTAAAGCCTCCAGACCAGCACCCTGCTGCACCCTCCTAGCTCCCTAGCTCATCTACTGTTCATGTGCCTGCAGTGGGGGGGGAAGGGTCCACCCGCCTATCTGGCTTCATTATTCCTCCCCACTGTGGGGGTTCAGGCACAGGCCCTTCCGTACAGCACAAGGGGTGAGAGAAGGTTTTGGAGCCCACCTTCTTCTCTGCAGACAGCCCACCCACTCCACAGCCAGCGTGTAGTTGTCCAAAACTACACGTTGTAAATCCTAACCTCTATGCCTGTGGTTATAATCCCATTTGGGAATGGGTTGTCTTTGTTCTGTTAATGAGGTAGGATTAATATAGGGTGTGTTTTGCATCAGTCTCTTACAAGATATAAAACGAACAGATTAGGACAAGCAAACAAGCAGAGAAAGGGAACAGAGATGGGGTGAGATAGATGACACATGGAGATCTCCAAGGAACCAGGAAGCAGAATCTGAAAAGACAGGGACCTTCCTCCAGAGCCAGCAGAGAGAGAAAGCCTTCCCCTGGAGCTGGCACTCTGAATTCCGACTTCTAGCCTCCTAAACTGTGAGAAAATAAATTCCTGTTTGTTCAAGCCAGCTACTTGTGGTATTTCTCTTATAGCAGCACTAGATTACTAAGACAATGTGGCTGCAGCAAACATTTTTCTGTGGTCAACAGACACTTTTCTGCTGTTGTCATTTTACATTTTCTTTAATTATATGAAGGAGTAAATTTCTCTTTAATGTATTTGTGAAAACATTTTTGCATATCTTTTGTAATGGTGATAATTATTTTTTTCCCCACAATCAGAACACACTTGGTGTTGGAATGCACCTTCAGGAGACAGTTTTCCCTGTAAATTACCTATTATGCTGACTCAGAGGATTGGAACTCGCCAGCATCTTCCCCAAGTGTCTGAAATGCCCTCTTGTCAATGACATCTTGGTACATTATGTTCTCCTAGACTGCAGATGAGGCACCGTGTGCCGTTTGAGTCATCACCCCTGACTCAGGTGTTGGATTCGAGTCTCACCCCTGACTCAGGTGTTGGATTCGAGTCTCACACCTGACTCAGGTGTTGGATTTGAGTCTCACCCCTGATTCAGGTGTCGGATTAGTCTCACACCCCGACTGGCAAGCAGAGCTGTCAGAATGCTGCAGCACCGCACACTCGAGGGAACGCAGCATTGCGACACCCTCACTGGCCCGGCCCCTGCCTGGGTAGAGGTGGCCGTGCTGGTCAACTCTGGTGAGCCTGTGTTTCATGCCAGCATCCCGCCTGGCACAGGGACAGTGTGGGTAGAAACAAAAGGACCCCACGTGATCCTAGAAATCCTTGCCTCTTAAGTAACAAATGGGTGGTTCAGCATTTGTTCTGAAACCCAGGCCCTTGGACTCATCTTGCACATAGGTGATGCCAGGGGTCTGGGGTTGTTTACAGCCTTGTGGCCTCGGCAGAGAGGGGATTAATTAATCGGCTGCTCAGCACAATGGAGAGTCCCTGCGTGGTACAAATGGTTAATGAGGTTTGAGTTCACTCAGAGGTGCCTCCAAAGAAAGGCCTGGTGATCTACTTCTGAAAAAGCACCCATTGAAAACTCTATAGAGCATAGTTCTGCTCTGATACACATGGGGTTGCCATGAGTTGGAGTCGACTCGACAGTAGCTGGATTTTTGGTTTAACACAATGGAAAGTCTAAGCTTAGGCATTCTTACTGCAGGCACCTTTTCTTAGATTCTAAGCCGGTAAATTAGGGAGTCACTGTTCTACATTTAAAAAGAGAGTCATCAGTTTTTCAGCTGCTTATTATGGGAAATTTCAAGCATATACAAAAGTGGAGAAAAATGTAATGAACCCCCACGTACCGATCACCCAGTCTCAGCAGGAACCAATTCATGGCCGATCTTGTTTCATGTATGCAGCTTACTATTTCTACTACTATCCCTACTATCATGATAAATGGAGAAAAGATTGAAGTTGTCAAGGATTTCATTTTACTTGGGTCCGCAATCAACGCCTATGGAAACAGCAGTCAGGAGATCAAACGATGTATTGCATTGGGCATATCTGCTGCAAAAGACCTCTTTAAAGTGTTAAAAAGCAAAGATGTTACTTTGGGCTAAGGTGCGCTGGACACAAGCCATATTATTTTTAATCACCTCGTACGCATGCAAAAGCTGGACGATGAATAAGGAAGATGGAAGAAGAATTGATGCCTTTGAATTATGGTGTTGGCAAAGAATATTGAATATATCATGGACTGCCAGAAGAATGAATAAATCTGTCTTGGAAGAAGTACAGCCAGAATGCTCCTTGGAAGCAAGGTGGCAAGACTTTGTCTCATGTACTTTGGACATGTTATCAAGAGGGACCAGTCCCTGGAGAAGGACATCATGCTTGATAAAACAGAGGATCAGTGAAAGAGAGGAAGACCTTCAATGAGATGGGTTGACATAGTGGCTGTAACAATGGGTTCAAATAAAGCAATGATTGTGAGGATGGTAAGGACCCAACAACGTTTCACTCTGTTGTACATGGGGTCATTATGAGTCGGAACCGACTCGATGACACCAACAACGCTATCTCCCACCCCCAGTTTATTTTGAAGCAAACCCCACACTTCATTCCATCTCATTCATACGGTCATTCACACTTTGGGGAGACGCTTCCCCTCATCCACTTCTTGGCCCCCTGGAGGGAGCATTCTCATAGGAAAGTCTGGTTCTTTTCCCTTTTTACTTACCACCTTCACAATAATGAGTTGGTTTTCTAGCCTTGGACTGAAGACAGACCATGGGGGCCCAGCAGAGCAGCCCATGAAAATACGTGGGCTCCTAACCCAGGTAGGCCGGGCCCCTCCTGGTACCATCTGGGCTTCTAGAGGCAGATGTCCTCGCCAAGCAGAAAAAGGGAGAGTCCCCAGGTGGTGCAAACGGTTAACTAAAAAATGGTTAAGTTGGCGGTTCAAACCCACACAGAGATGCCTTGGAAGAAAGGCCTGGTGATCTGCTTCCGAAAGGTCGCAACTTGAAAACCCTATGGAGCAGTTCCACTCTGCACACGTGGGGTCTCTGTGAGTCAGAATCGGCTGGATGGCAACTAACAAAAACAACCACCACAAGAAAATGCAAGCGGGACCAAGAACAACTGCTTGCTCCCTTCCCCAGACTGCTTCGGTGGCTTCCCTGTGACTGCAAAGCTTCGCCTCTCATCCCATTATTGGTGGGGGCCCCGCACTTCCATGGTGGCAGATTGTTGCCCCTCCCTCACCTAGGCAGGAGCCAGGACGACTCACCTGAGGTTTGTAGCTCCGCCCCAAGCTACCTGTGGTCTCCATCCTGCTCCTCAGCACACCATGAACTACTGTTATTTTATTCCATTATTTGTAGTAGAAACCACCTCAGCAGCGAAAATGAATGCACAGTAGATGCCTGATACAAAAGCACATTTGTGAGCCCACTCATCCCAGAAGTCTAAGTACGAGAAACTTGGAGACTTTCTGTTCATATTCTTGCTTCCCCGTTCATTTTGTCAGCCTGTGCAGACAAACGCTGGGAGCACCAACTTCTAAGAACAATTTATGGGAGCAAATAAGTCAACTTCTGTCCAGTAACTTCATTTCTCTGTGAATCGGGAAAGACTGCTAGCAGTTGGTTTTGACAGCAGAGCGGGTACCTGAAGCTCCTAGAACAGTCCGTCCCAAGCTGAGCCAGAGCCTGTGCCTCACAGCCCTGGGCAGCAGAGGATGCCCTGAGATAGCCCAGGGACCGAGAACAGGGCTGCAGACACGAGGTTGGGGTAGTCTCAAAAATAGCAAAGAGTCATCATCTACAGACTGCATTCTCTTTTCACTCTGCAACAGAATTGTACAATAATAGCAAAGAATGAAAAAAATAGCAAAACGTTTAAAGCTAAATTTTAAACATGAAGAAAAGGCTACAATTTTAAAACATGTGAGATGAAGCTAGGAGCTGTGGTGGCGCAGTGGTTGAAGCGCTTGGCTGCCAGCCAAAAGATCGGCAGTTCGAACCAACCAGCCTCTCCTTTGAAGAAAGATGTGGCAGTCTGCTTCCATGAAGATTTACACCCTTGAAAACACTATGGGGCAGTTATACTCTGTCGTGTAGGGTCGCTAGGGGTCAGAATCGACTCAGTGGCAGTGGGTTCAGGTAGGTTTGAGAGGAAACTAAAGAGGTTCTTAAAGGAAGCTGTATGTCCTTGAACGAGAATATTGGAAAATAAAGAGTTTCTAAAAATAACAAGTCAAATTTTCACTTCAAAAGGTTAAAAAGAACGTTGGAGTAAATTCAAAGAAGAAAGAAGATCTCCTGAGAGCTAAAGTCAGTGTGGTTGGATAGGTCACAACAGAGAGAATGGACAGCCGAAGCTGGCTGTTTGACCAGATTAATAACTTAGACAAATATCTGGCAATATGGGCTAAAAAGTTTTAAGAGGCCCAAATACTATTAGAAAAGAAATCACAGCTCCGTGTTGGTTTAAATTCATAGGAGGATATAATGAACGACGTCATGCCAATGGACTTGAACACACACACACACAAGATGGGAAGCTTGGGAAGGGTATTGAAATTGACAAAAAGAAAAATCTGAAGTCTAGATAATAGTCTTAGAAACATTGAAACTACATTCAGAAATCTGCGTGGAAATTCTCTTAGAGGAAAGAAGTAGCTCCGTGGTGTTGTAACATTGTTGTCCCAGTGACGTCACAACCCAGGAAGACAGTACAAGACAGGAAGCTAGGGGTCTGTCCTGCATATGAACTGGTGAAAAGTCAGCCCCAAACATGTTAGCAAACAAACCTAGCAATTCTTTTAAAAATCCACCCTAACAGGTAGCTTCACAGCATTGTAAGCATACTTTTAATACTAGAAAAACTGTTAATATAATGTATCCCATTAACAGACTAAGTGAGAACCAGCACGTAATTATCCCAATAGGTGCCGAAGAGACGTCTGATAAGATTGCACACCCATTCATGTTTTTAAACAAACAAAACTCTTCGAGAACTAGAGATGGGAAGGTGCGTTCGTAGTATCCTGTTTCATAGTGAAATATTCTTGCTCACGTCAATGCTAGGACAACAGCTCTGTTTTCAAACTGCTTGCAGTCAACCTGAGACTGACCCTGGAGGTTCCAGCCAGGGCAATAATCAGCCTCCTGCAAGCAGAGGGAGATTAACAGTTTTCATCATTTGAAACCTTATGGTTGTCTAGATCGGTGGTGTCCAGCATGCAAGAGCCATACAGCTATTGAGCACTTGAAATGTGGCAAATCTGAGTTGAGATGTGCTGAAAGTATAAAATCCACTCTGGACTTCCAGTGACAGAAATGTAAAATATCTCATTAATAATTTTTATACTGAGTACATGTTGAAATAATATTTCAGACATGTTGTTATTGTTAAGTGCTATTGAATCAATTTAGATTCATAATGACCCCATATGGCAGAGTAGAACTGTCCCATAGGGTTTTCTAGGCTGTAATCTTTATGGAAGTAGGTCGCCAGGTCTTTTTCCCTCAGAGCTGCTGGATGAGCAGCCAAGTGTTTACCCACTGCACTACTGGGACTCCTTATTTCAGATGTATTGGATTAACTAAACCATAATAATGATCTTACCTCCATTTTATTTTTTTAACGTGGCCACTAGGAAATTTTAAATTGCATAGGTGGCTTACATACTATTTCTTTTGGGCAGTGCTGGTCTTGATAGAAAACCCAAAAGAACATTTAGAGAAACGATGGGAACAGTGTCCAAATGATCTCGGCTGCAAGCAACAGAAAAGCCAAGAAGGTGACTTGTGGGGTGGGACAGCTTAGGCTTGGGCAACTGCAAAGCCCAGAGACATATGTCACCACGGATCTGGGTCTCTTCCATCTTTTCTGCTGCCTGTCTGCAGCTTGTAAGCCATGTTCCTCATGACCACAGGGGGCTGCAGCCACTCCAGGCTCCTGCTACCCAGAGCAGAAGTAGAGGTGTTTTCTACTCTGTGTCTTTATATGAGTGAGGAAACCTATTCTGGAAGACTTCAGCAGATCTTCATTCTGTCTCATCGGCAGGATTATGTCATGGGCCCTTGCGAACCAGCGCTTGCGTGGGGAGTGAGATGTTGATGATTGCCATAGGCAAATCTTGACTCACCTCCTAGGGGCCTGGGAGGAGCCCATGGCCCCTAGACAGCTGAACAAAATTGAGGATTCTGCTCAGAAGTTAGCAAGAAAGAAGGGGAAAGGATGCTGATAGAACTCACAGTGCTGCTGAAGATGGTATCAGCACACAGATATCTCAGAGTTCTTATGTATCAGCAACAGTCAATTAGAAAATCATCCTAAGACCTAAATAAGTGGAGGATCTCCTATGTTCATGGATATGGATGGTCAATGTTGTGAATATGTCCATTCTTTTCTAGTTGATCTATAGACTCAATGCAGTTCCAATCAGAACCCCAGCAGGATTTGTAGAAATTGACAAGCTGATTTGAAATGTATATGGAAATTGAAAGGGCCAAGAATAGTTTTTGGTTTTTTTTTAGGTAAGTCAGAATAGCCAAAACTACAGTAATTAACACACGGTGTATTTGTATAAGGATATTGTCTTGATTATCTCGTGCCGCTATAACAGAAATGCCACAAGTGGATGGCTCTAACAAACAGAAGTTTATTCTCTCACAGTTTAGAAGACTAGAAGTCTGAATGCAGGGTGCCATCTCCAGGGAAGGCTTTTTGTCTCCATTGGCTCTAGAGGAGGATCTTGTCATTGATCTTCCCCGGTCTAGGAGCTTCTCAGCACAGGCACCCCAGCTCCAAAGGATGCAAACTTGTACTCTTCTTTCTTGGTGATATGAGGTCCCCGTCTCTCTGCTTGCTTCTCTTTTTTATATCTCTAAAGATATAACCTAATCTTTTAGATTGAGTCTTGCCTTATTAACATAACTACCACTAATTCTGCCTCACTAACATCATAGAGGTGGAATTTACAACACATAGGAAAATCACATCAGGTGACAAAATGGTGGACAATCACAACACTGGGAATCATGGATAGCCAATCTGACACACATTTTTTGAGGGGACACAATTCAATCTATAATAGATACACATGCTATGGCTCCTTGGGTGGCACCGACAGTTAAGCACTCAACTGCTAGCCAAAAGGTTGGCAGTTCGAACCCACCCAGAAGCTCCTTGGGAGTCAGGACTGGCGATCTGCTTCCAAAAGGTCACAGCCTTAAAAACCCTGCGAAGCACAGTTCTACCCTGCACACATAGGGTCGCCATGAGTCAGAATCGACTCCACAGCAACTAACAATGATAACAACGTACATGCTACAGTATTTAAGACAGTACGGCAGTGGTACAGAGACTGACAAATGAATCAGGGACTTACCGACTAGAGGTTTACACATTGCCATGCATGACACAGTCACTGTCATATATGACAGAGGTGTGGTCTTTTCCATAAATGGCTCTGGGTCACTTGGATGCCATATAGGAAATGAATGTGGCTCCTTACCCCACTTACACAGAATCAAGTCCAGATGGATTTTAGATCTAAATTTGAAAGGTAGAACAAAGTTTCTACATGTTAACATAGGAAATAACTTCTTGACCATGTGGCAGAG
Source organism: Trichechus manatus latirostris (assembly GCF_000243295.1). NCBI lineage: Eukaryota > Metazoa > Chordata > Mammalia > Sirenia > Trichechidae > Trichechus > Trichechus manatus. Next base: position 11,445,079 of record NW_004444008.1, read on the forward strand.
AGAGTTTTTTAAAGAGTACACAAACACACTCAAAACACTGACCATAAAAGAAAGGATTAATAAATTGAACTACATTAAAATTAAAAACTTTTGTTCATCAGAAGATGTTGTTTGTTGCTGTCAAGTTGATTCTGACTCATGGTGACCCCATGTGTGCAGAATAGAACTGTTCCATAGGATTTTCAAGGCTGTGACCTTTTGGAAGCAGATTGCCAGACCTGTCTTCCAAGCCGCCAGCCTTTTGGGTACTAGTTAATCAGTTAATGTTTGCACCACCCAGGGACTCTAAAAGACATTGAGAACCTGGCAATTCAGCTGTAAAGTGGAAGAAGATATTTTGCAAGATGAAGACCTGATAAAGGCCTCATTTTGTTTATATGAACAGCTCTTATATACCAGTAAGAAAAAAAGCAGCCCAATAGAAAAGAGACCAAGAGACTTACTTGAACAGGTACTTCCCAAAAGATTTCCGGAACGCCCATCACTATATAAAAAAGTGCTCCCTTCCTCAGTAATTGGATAAACGCATATTAAAACCACACCAGGATACCACTGCCACCCACCAGAATGGCTGAAATGAGAAGGATTGACAATGCCAGATGTTGGCAAGGATTGAAGCATGGGGCACTCACGCACTGCGTTGGGAATCTTTATCGGTACAGGGGAGCCTTTCCCTGGTGGAGCATATGGTTAAGTGCTGGACTAATAACTGAAAGATTGGCGGTTCACACCCACCCACAGGCTCTTCAGAAGTAAGGCCTGGCGATCTGCTTCTGAAACGTCACAGCCATTGAAAACCCTGTGGTGTCAGTAACAACAACAACTAGAATTGGACTTTTGTGTACCCTGTGACCTAGCAGTTTCCCCGACACGTGTGTGTGTGTGTACGTACTGGAGTGCGCAACCAGAGTATCGTTCCACTGCCCCCATGCCATCACCGTGGAATGGGTAAATTGTGACATGGATAAATGGCCATACAACGGAATATTACCCAGCAGTGGGAATCCATGGGTCACCATGAAATGTGAACATATCATGATGATTCTCAGTAATAAGGTTGAGAAATGACGCCAGCAACAAAAGGGTACATATGATGTGATCTCGTGTCTGTACGGTTCAAAAAAGGCAACTCTGGTGTCAGGGGTGGTGTTTCCCGTGGGGATAAGGAGGACATGTTGGCTAGGAGAACAGATGCACAAAGGGGCTTTGGGGTGCTGGCAACGTTCTGGTTCTTGGCATTTTATGACGAACTTGATCCCAGGTATTCAACTGGAAAATAGGATGGAGAAGGGATGATAAATATGACAGCTCACATAAGCTTTACCGTCAATGGTGTTGTTGTTGTTAGGCGCTGTCGGGTCGGTTCCGACTCATAGCGACCCTCTGTACTACAGAACGAAACACCGCCCGGTCCTGTGCCATCCTCACAATCGTTGTTATGCTTGAGCCCGTTGTTGCAGCCACTGTGTCAGTTCATCTCGTTGAGGGTCTTCCTCTTTTACACTGACCCTTTACTTTGCTAAACATGATGTCCTTCTCCAGGGACCGATCCCTCCTGACAACATGTCCAAAGTATGTGAGACGCAGTCTCGCCATCCTTGCTTCTAAAGGAGCATTCTAGTTGTTCTTCCAAGACAGATGTGTTCATCAATAGATGTGATTTTTGTATTATTTACAAAAACACAAACCTCAGATATGCAGGGTTTGTAGTTATAATATGTAGTGTTTTGGGCCTAGAAATTCTTGATAGTATGTTTGGAAAATAGAGTTCTGCAGAAGTGTTTTCACAGCGGTCATGTCTGTTGTTAGCCCCGACTCTCCTGTTGCCATGAACCCATGTCCATCCTCACCCCTCTGCTCTCCTCTTGGTTATGGGCACAGGAGCTTGACATTCTGCCTCCCACCTTGTCCTGGCTGCTCCTCCCCCTTCCCCTCCAGGGCCTGGCTCCCCTCTTTGTGGATCCCCATCCAGCCTTTCATGATGTCTTCTCAACCTGTAACTGGGGCCTTCATTCATTTCCCCTAAGCTTTGGTGGTGGTGGTAACTGCCGTCAAGTCAGCCCTCGACTCGTGACAACCCCATGCACAACAGAATGAAATTCTGCCCGGTCCTGGGCCATCCCCATGATGGGTTGCAGATTGGACCATTGTGATCCATCAGGGTTTTCCTTGGCTGATCTTCAGAAGTAGATCGCCAGGCCTTTCTTCCTGGTCCATCTTAGTCTGGAAGCTCCGCTGAAACCTGTTCGTTATCATAGCAACATGCAAGCCACCATAACAGATGGGTGGTGGCTGCACATGAGGTACCCTGGCCGGAAATTGAACCCGGGCCTCCATGAGGAAGGTGAGGGTTCTTCCACTGAACCACCGAACCTGTGCTGAGCTGCAGCCTCTGATTTGCCTGGGCTCCTGCCCTTCCCCAGCCCATTCCCTGGGCTCCGGGTCTTCCTTGAGCTGGAAAGTTGCACCTTTGGCCTCATGTTCAGGCTTAAGTTCCCTACTGACTGGCCCGCCTTTTCACAGAACCTGCTTATTGTCGTGTGAGCATTCTCGGATCCTCGTGAACGATTTCTAGGGGAAGCTAAGAACGGGGTGGCATTTCTTCTGTGCAGATGACAACGATGAGTGAGGCCACGGCTCCCGGTGCGGGGCCCTTGTGGGTACCTGTGTGAGTCGGGGGGGAGCCTCCACGGACTTGCAGGAGAAAATGCCCAGTCTCATTCCTAAGTCCCCCAATCAGTGGGAGGTTAGTAAGGAAAGGGCAGGGTTGGAACACACAGACAGGGTACTCAGTAGGTGAGTGTCCTGTGCAGCACGCTCTGCAGGGCGTTCTGTGTCACTACGCATGAGGACGGAGCTCGGGCGTCGCGGGCGGGCCTGTGCCCTGAGCGCCGTCTCCCTGCGTTGCTTTGCTAAACCACGTGGGCGGCAGTGCTTCTGAGTAACGCCCTCCTGTGTCCCCCCAGATCGCCATCATGACGCTGACTCTCTTCCCCATCCGGCTCCTGTTCGCCGCCTTCATGATGCTGCTCGCCTGGCCCTTTGCGTTTGTGGCTTCGTTGGGATCTGCTGAGAAAGAACCGGAACAGCCACTGGCCTTGTGGCGGAAGTAAGTTGATTGGTGATGACTGTGGGTGCTCCAGCGTGCCGTGTGCACGGGGCTGCGCAGCCAGAACAAACCTTACTCCATCCCAACGTCCTCGTGTCTCCCACCTGCACTCACCCCTCTTCCCTTCCTGAGGCCCCATGCCCACCGCGCATCCCTGCTCACCTGCCCCCTGGTGTGGGCTCTGCAGGGTTAGTATCCCCTGACCCTGCATCTAAACCGTACTGTCCCTAAGCATTAAGTATAAATAAACCACGCCTATTCTGTCGATGGCCATACTGTGAATGTATCCTAACTAAAGATCAAATGAAGGCCAAAAAATAATAAAAAATTAAACAAAATCACAGTTTTTTCTTGTTACATTTACATTCCTAAAGCTGTTCTTCTAGCTGAAGGAATATGCCGTTAGTAAATAAGTAGCTGAGATGGAAGTCTTTTCATTGTCTTCAAAGCTAAAATTCGTACCGTAAAACCAAAGGGCCGACAGCCCTTCTGTGTGCTAACACTTCTTATCAATCGTAAGGAGTCCTTGAACAGTTTATTCAGAAACAGAAATATTAATAGTTGAGTTCAGGGGTTGGCAATCTATGAGGGCCAAATCCATCCACTTCCTGTTCTTGTAAATAAAGTTTTATTGGAACACATCCATGCCCATTCATCTGCATATTGTCTGTGGTTGCTTTTGCCATGCTATGTCGGCAGAGCTGAGCAGTTGAGACAGAGGCAGAATGACCCACAGTCTAAAATATTCACCACCTGGCCCTGTAGTTTAATGGATTGGCCCAGTACACCTTTCTCTGGCATTATCTGATGTTTGGGCTTTGTATGTGGTAATAGTAACATGAGTGAGAAAACATGTGGCATAGAGCTAGCATCTGTCTCTGAAACTGGTTCTCGCTGATATGTGTGTGTGTGCATGGGAGACAGGCTGCGTGGGGGGAAGGCGGCACCCTCCTTTCTCCCAGTTAAGGCTGCATCCAGGCATGTCACAGCCATGCTGTGTGGCAGTCTGGGCACTGTGGTGACACCCTCCCACTGGGTCTTCATGCGTCCTGCTGGTGGCGTTTCCCATTCTTGGACAGTTCTCTGCATGTTTTCTAATGGACTTCGGCATTTCTTCCTCCCGAGGTGGCTGTCTCCACCGTCTTTCCCCGGCACAGTGCCTGGTTCACGGGGCGGCTCGGGAAGAATTTCCTGACTTACTGACTGACTGACTGACTGCACTGACTACATGAGTGAGTGACTGACTGAGTGAACAAACGTGCGCTGCCCATCTGGGCAGTGTGAGCTGTGGTTATCTAGGGGTGCTGGGACCACTGCTGGTTTTTGGTTTCTTCTTTTTTTCCTTCTTGGATTTTCTAAATTCTCTTTAAAGAACACTCTTTACCTTGAGGTTCATTTTTTAAATGTTGCTTTCATCATAGAATATAAATTTGATGTCAAATATGGAATCAAGCAAAACCTAGACCAAATCGGAATCAGAATTTCAGTTTGGCTAGGCTGAGAAGCTGTAACTGGAAAGCGGAGATTTTGTCGTTTTTGACAAATTCTTGGTGACTTATTAGGTTTTGGTTTTGAGTGACGGTAGTTTAATGAATCTTTCCCAGTACTTTTTGGCTGGATTTCCTACTTCTCCGTCTCTCTTCCTGGACTGACACCCTCCCCCTCGTTCCTCTCCTCTCTGATGGCTTGGGATCCTCACACAGCTGTGATTTCTGTCTTTCTAAGATGAATTGCTCTCGTGGTTTTCCATTCCCCCCGTGCTCAGCCTTGTGCTGCTTTTCTAGCCTGTGAATAATTTACTGGGCTTTATCAGATTATCTGATAAACAGTCCTCAACAAGCTCTAGGTTCCAGCACCCTCAAAGCTTCTGTAATACGTATCTCACGGGAGTGTGTGAAGTGTTTCATGAGAGTTAAACATTGAGATTTCACGTGTCACTCAGTGTCGGAGTGAGTGGGGATTAACTGCATGTCGTGTGTGTGCCCTGTATGTGTGTTGCATCCCCTGTCACTTGTGTGTGTCATACATACGTGTGCCATGCTGCATGTCATTCCATGCATGTGCCGTACCTCATTGTGTCCCTGACCCCAAATAACCCTCAGTGTTTCTCCTCAGCAGCATTTATTAAAAACTCAGTCCCCCACCCTGGCTTTGGTGCTTGAAGGGAACAAGAAAGAAGAGCAAACATTCACGTCAGACCCCTCTAAGAAAAAACTGCAGTACAAGTGCCTGGATTTGGGAGACAGGGATTAGGAAAAGACAGATTCAGAAATAACCAGATTGCGAGTATACGACACTTTTGTAAAGAACAATCGTGTCGCGGTGTGGCGAATTACAGTTGTTTCGTGTCTCCACAGTTTTGAATAGATTGATGTTAGTTAAAAGGGGATTCTTGCTGAATCTCATTTGGTAATGTGTAGGATTTTATCTTAAAAAGTTAATAGATACTCAGGTTTGACATGCATAAAACTTGTTTAGTTTATTGCAAGGCATGCAAATAAGACCTCACAACATTCATTTAGAACCAGAGGATCAGAATTAACAATTGTAATTACAATGTTGGTTAAATGGCTAGAGTCCAGATCTTTCGAGTTCAGGCTTTTACCTTTAACAAGAGGTCTCGGGAGGAAGGCTAAACCGCAGCTTGAACTTGGTGGAGGTTCCTCGTGGCGGTCTGAGGTCGGTGTCGGCGGACGGAATCGCAGTTCCATCTCTGCCTTTTCTCAGTGAGTGAGCAGAAATTTAGGGTTTATATGTGAATTTGTCACCTTGGCTCCACATGACGACGGCCAGCATGACGTCAGAGGCTATTATGTTATGTCTTTTCTCCAGGGTTAGAGAGTAGCCAAGTGATGCGTCTTTTCTTCAAGGTTAGAGATTAGGGAGGTTGTTTGGATTTATGTTATGTTTTCTTGTGTCACAGCATGCCAGGTCAAAATGAGCTTAAAGGGTGTTTACATTCTTTGCATACTTCTCATGCTTCTATTTTTCTGTGTCTGAGTTTGGAAATCTTCTAAATGACTTTCTCAGGGCTTACAGTTTCTAATGACTTATAGTAAATGTTAGAGAGTCTCACAAAGGTAGACGTATTTCTGTTTTTAAGTTCACGTTATGAGTGTTTATACAAATGGACTTTGAAAGCACAATAGTGACTTGTACCTTATGGGATTTGAGATCATTATAGAAACATGCAGAACACATGTCATTCAAACCCTCCTAAAATAAAAATCTTGGGTTTTCGATGAGAAGAGGAATGACATTGCAAAAGACCCTTACACTCTAAGTTACTTCCAAAATACAAAGTGTCATAAAAACTAAGCCACCCTTTTGGCAAATCCCAACCACTGGTGCCAGCAGCTGAGCCCGACCTGGTGGTGGCGGGCCATGAGCTATGATCAGCCTGCCGTGCGTGACTTTGAAGGGGCCCCTTTTCTTAGTGCTGCATCCCAGGCCTCATTCCCAGGTGTGGGGTGTCCATCCACACAACTGACCCTCCAGGTACCAGGTACATGGCATACACACAGGCTTGCGGGTGGAGCTCGACAGCCATTTCGTTCCCCTCTGATGGGTGTGTCTCTTTCATAAAAGATCGGAATTTAATCCCCACTGTTTTCCAGCTCCACTTCTTCCTCCTGCCTCTGAGCCTGCCCTCCTGGGTCTAACTCCTTTCCTGCTACTGCCTCCTCCTCCACCTCGTTTCTTCCTGCTCTGTATCATGGGTGCTATCAGATTTTATCTTTTGGACGTTTTTATTGTGAAAAATGCATACAGAAAAGCACATTTAAAAATGTACGGTTGAACAAATAATTAAAAAGTGCACACCTGTGTAATCACACCCAGATCTACAACCAGAGCATCACCACGCCCTGGGGCCCCTCCCCAGGGACACACTGCCCCACCTGCTTTCTGTTGTCCAAAGGTATGTTCCAGCGGTGAGCCTCTCACCTGCCGGCCTGTGCCCCTCATCGTCAGGGGCTGTGTCTGCTGTGTTAACATTTGATTTGGGGTCTCCCAAAAGAAGGAGGTCAATATTCAGGCACATCTGCCATCTTGAGGGCGTTGGTGGTTCAGGGGTAGAATTCTCACCTTCCATGCAGGAGACCCAGGTTTGATTCCTGGCCGGTACACCTCATGCACAGCCACCACTTGTCCATTAGTGGATGCTTGCACGCTGCTATGATGCTGAACAGGTTTCAGTGGAGCTTCCAGACTAAAACAGACCAGGAAGAAAGGTCTGGTGATCTATTTCTGGAAATCAGCCAATGAAAACCCTGTGGATCACAACAGTGATCAGCAACTAATCATGGGGATGGCGCAAGACGGGGCAGCATTTAATTTCGTCATGCATGGGCTCGCCATGAGTCAGTTGCCAACTCAATGGCGTCTAATGGCAACAACATCTGTTGTCTTAAATCATAAACTCTTTTCCTTCAGCAAATTATCCCCCCAAATCTTGCTGGTTGCTTTAGCTGAAGCTCCTACACTTTGATTAATAGAAGATCCAAATCGTTTTAAAAATGAAAGCTTGGTCTCAGGGAACATCTAGCTCAAATTGGCATAACATAGTTTATAAAGAAAGTGTTCTACATCCTACTTTGGTGAGTAGCGTCTGGGGTCTTAAAAGCTTGTAAGTGGCCATCTAAGATACTCCACTGCTCCTGCCCCATCTGGAGCAAGGAAGAATGAAGAAAACCAAAGGCACAAGGGAAAGATTAGTCCAAAGGACTAACGGACCACAACTACCACAGCCTCCACCAGACTGAGCCCAGTACAACTAGATGGTACCCGGCTATCACCACTGACTGCTCTGACAGGGATCACAATAGAGGGTCCCAGACAGAGCTGGAGAAAAATGTAGAAGAAAATTTTAACTTACAAAAAAAGACTAGACTTACTGGCCTGCCAGAGACTGGAGAAACCCTAAGAATATGGCCCCCAGATACACTTTTAATTCAGCACTGAAGTCACTCCTGAGGTTCACCCTTCAGCCAAAGATAAGACAGGCCCATAAAACAAAACGAGACTAAATGGGCACACCAGCCCAGGGACAGGGTCGAGAAGGAAGGAGACAACAGGAAAGCTGATAACGGGGAACTCAAGGTCGAGAAGGGGAGAGTGTTGACATGTCGTGGGTTTGGCAGCCAATGTCACCAAACAGTATGTGTATTAATTGTTTAATGAGAAACTAATTTACTCTGTAAACCTTCATCTAAAGTACAAAAAAATTTTTTTTTTTAATAATAATAATTTTTAAAAAACTAAAGCTTGGTCCCCAGTGCTTCAGTGTGTAGCCACACAGTAGATGTTTATCATCCAGATAAGAGTCGTCTTTCTGGGTGGCACCTGGAGAGGCTCTGTGCCCTTCCAGGGATAGGCCACTGGTTAGGTGTGGTGGGACTCACTCTTGGCATTCGCTTGAAACTGTGTTTTCCAGCCACTTGGGAAAATCAGTCTGGTATGTTTTCAGTGTCTTATTTTGCTGTGCGGTGGTTTTGTGCAATTTGATCACCCACTTAGCCCAGCGACTAAATGAGATTTGGCTCTTTAGAAAGATGAATTCTTCTCTCCAGGAACTAAGGTTTGTGCAGCTCGTGGTTACTCACACGTCAAGGGCCCTTCACCCAGAGCACAGTTCCGTGACGTGCTAAGTGATGATCTGATCTGTAGCTTGTCAGAGAGATTACTGTGGACAGAACGCACAAATTTAGATGCTTAAACTCCCATGTATTTTAAAGAGAAGCAAATAAAGAACAGATCCAGCTAATCTAGGCTGATCTTTACTTTGTTTTCCAAATTTATTGTCATTTCATTTCATCCAGAAACAGCTCGTTTTACTAACATCACGTCTGATTCCAGGAAGCTCGGGCGTCTTGTGGGAATATGAGACTGGGGAGTTCTTGGCAGATCTCAATATAAAACTACATGCTTAGAATGCAAGTGATAAATGTCTAACATTTAAGGTCTTCACGGCTTTAGTTTTGGCCTCTGGGCCATGTTCTGTTATTATTCTAAAGCCCTGTGTTGTATTAATGCATTCAGTATTTCTTAATAAAATGAAGACGTTCAACTGAGCGTTGGAAGTCAGAGGGGAAGAAAGCACAGTACCGTTTTTCCTCCCTCAAGTGGACATTTCGGTAACGGCTATTGCAAATACTGGTTGGTCTGGACCTACACCCTGGATAGTCACTTGCACAGGTCCCCAAGCTCAGATCCTCATGCCAACATCTTTGAGAGTGGGCTTAATTAACCTGCAGCAGTGACACTCTGGGTGGTATGATTGCAAGCTTTGGGGCCTTGCCTATACCCCCTCTTGGCTTCAGGTCTCACGGCAGTGCCTTCTCTTGCAGGGTCGTGGACTTACTGCTCAAGGCCATCATGCGGACCATGTGGTTTGCCGGCGGCTTCCACCGGGTGACCGTGAAGGGGCGGCAGGCCCTACCAACTGAGGCGGCCATCCTGACCCTGGCACCACACTCCTCATACTTCGACGCCATCCCCGTGACTATGACCATGTCATCCATCGTGATGAAGGCGGAGAGCAGGGACATCCCGATATGGGGAAGTAAGTGCATCTGCCCACCCCTCCCAGGCAGCTCCGACCAGGCGCCATGCCCACGCAAAGCAGGGCTCACCCTCATCCCCTTGTCTTTTCTCTGCTGTGGTTTTCCTCCATGACATCGTTGTCATGATTTTTATTCGCACCCAAGTGCCCTCAAATAATCCTAACACTGAAGTGCTTATACAAGTTATATTTAATAAGTATGTATTACCTTTATCAGGACTCCCTGGGTGGTGCTAATGGTTAACACACTCGACTGCTAACGGAAAGGTTGGAGGTTCAAGTCCACCCAGAGGCACCTCGAGGAAAGGCCTGGCTATCTACTTCAAAAAATCGGCCATTGAAAACCGTATGGAGTGCAGTTCTGCACTGACACACATGGAGTCATGGGTCAGAATCTACTCAACAGCAAATTTTTTTTTTAATTATCTTTATCAGGTAGTAAGTTCTAGAGGTCTTTGAGAACAACTTAGTGACTCTGACTAGGTGTACTAGTTACTCTATCGTAAACGAGTCACTCAGTGACTGCTGAAACAAATTGCCACCAGCTCCCACTTCTCAGCCAGGTCCTACTGCAGACATAGTTTCTGCAGCATTGATGTCCCCTCCCCGTGCCCACACCCCCTGGAAACATCCCAACCCCACGGGTTGTCTTCATGGGAAATGCATACCCCTCCTCGTGCGTGGACTTGGGAAGCATTTTAGTGGAGTGTTAAAAGCAAGGTGATTGGAGATTGGGTGGATCCAAGCATGAATTCCACCTCTGTTCCTCAACTGGGCGCCTGTCCATCTGTGGCAGGAGTTTGCTTCCTTGGCCATGAAACAGTTAACAACTGATTCTGTGGATCAGCGGTTTGTGGCTGAAATAAAAGAATCACTTTTTTTTTTTTTTTAGTATGAAGTAAAAGAATGACTGTAGTCTTTGTTAAGCTCAGTTCTGCTCCAGCTCACCATTCTAGCCAGCCGAGGTCTCACTGGGCGACCAGCTAGGAGGCATACACTTGGCTGGTCTTTGGTCTCCTTGCCACAAACAGTGTAGCAGATTGCACTGTGGGAGTTAGCAGTTTTCAGTGATGTTAATTACAAAACAAAAGCACAGAGAAGGTGTGCTCCCCACAGATGCGTGACCCATAAAAATAAAAAGTAGGGTGAGGAGCCCCACCTCTAAATTGACCAAGATTCCTAAAGGGAAGGTTTGCAAACGCTTGCAGACTCCTGTCATGGGGATATTAGGCCAGTAATAGAGAACCGGCTTTTCCAAAGAAAGGATTATCGGGTTAAATTCTAGGAATTTTCTGCACGCTGGGCAGAGATCATTGGAGGATTTTACAGTTGACTTTTATAACTCCAAGAAGTCACTACAGATCCCTAGGCATAAAGGAGTGCAGTTGCTGGTAGAGGAACTGGAAAGATGTTTGGGGTTTTGTGGAGAAGGAGCTTGCTCTGTTTGTTTCTTTGCAGTTTGCAGGCTTGAGGCTGCGGACTCAGCGTTTCAGAAGTTCTGGCATTGGGAGATGAGGTCATCTCACAGTCATGCAGTTATGCAAAATCCTCCTAAAACCTTGGCTTTGATTATGGCTCAAGTCACCAGTTAGAGTCAGCATGGATCATAGTTGCATTCACTTGTCTGTGTTGCTGAGTTCAGGGCATCAAAAGCCGATGTTGTTAGTTGAGTCTGCTGGGAGCTAGGCTTTGAGACCACCACCATGTGTCGGTTGGTTGTACTGTGCTGGCTTGTGTGTTGCTGGTGCTGGAAGCTCTGCCAGCAGTATTTCCAATACCAGCAGGGTCACACACGGTGGACAGGTTTCAGCGTAGCTTCCAGACTAAGACAGACTAGGAAGAAAGGTCTGGTGATCTACTTCTGAAAATTAGCCAATGAAAACCTTATGGATCACAGCAGAACACTGTCTGATACAGTGCTGGAAGAGGAGCCCCCGAGGTTGAAAGACACTCAGAATACACAGCGACCGCCACAATGGACTTGAGCATACCAGTGATCGTGAAGATGGTGCAGAACTGGGCAACATTTTGTTCTGTTGTACATGCGTTCACCATGAGTCAGAGCCAACGCGACGGTAACTAACACTAGGCTTTGAAATCAGAGTGGGGTTCCCGGCCCAGCCCACTACTGACTCTAACCCTCAGGGTATCGGGGAAAATAGTCGCCACCATGTTCTCTCTGTGTCCAGAGGGTCCTCTGTGTATATTTTCCTATTTTAAGTTATTTTATGAATAATTTATAGAAGCAAGAGTAAAGGAATAGCAACAAACAACTTTTATTTGAAATTTTAATAAGAATTTAAGTATAGCACACCTAAAATTTTATCCCATCTTTTCCTGATTTTGGCAGTATGCATGTCTGAGAGGGACACGGTCCTAGGACGGTGGCTATCTGCTCGTTCCCTGTCCAGCATTAGCCTGGAACCCATCCGTCGTGTGAATACAGATTCTGGAGTTCACCTCCATCTGTAGTGGGCTCTAACTCATCCTTGCTCTGGCTTCTCTTCTTATACTTGGTTTGTGACGCACGATACTTTTGAACTCTTCGACAGCTCACGGTTTTGTTGAAGAGAAGACAGTTATCTATTTTGTTCCATAATTACAGAATTACTTTAATTTTTAGATTTATAAATACCAATTAGAATGATCGATCCAATGATTTTTTTTTTTTCATTTTTCCATCATTTATTTCCTTTCAAAAGGAAAAAACCAAACCCATTGCCGTCGAGGTGATTCCGTCTCATAGCGACCCCGTAGGTCAAAGTAGAACTGCCCCATAGGGTTTCCAAGGAGTGGCTGGTGGATTCGCACCACTGACCTTTAGGTTAGCAGCTGAGCTCTTCACCACTGCTCCATCAGGGCTCCTATTTCCTTTCAGTCACCTTTATATACACACTGCCTTTGGCGCTTGTCCATTTACAAACCTTATCAAATAAATGTTGATGCATAAATGTCAAAAAGAGATGAAAGAATGCAGCCACACATTTCTTCTTCTTTTTAGTACAGTAGGACAGTTCAAGTTCCTGTTGCCCAACAGTGTGAGGTGAATTCCTTCCTGTTGAAGGACTAACTGGATGAGAAACCATAGTTACCAGAAACGCATTGTTCACTCACGATTCTTGAGTTTGAGAAAATTCACCTCGGATGTCACCATCAGAAGATGCACAACTGAGACTTTGCTCAGTCGTTTTCACCATCATCCTTAGAGTCTAGAGAGCTACTTTCTGTCTCACTGCGTTTATCTCCTGAACTGTCTAAGAATCATGAAGCACCTTCCTCTGTCAATTTTGTTCTCTTTGCCACTGTGGACAGAAAATGAGAACTTCCGAAATCTCAACTCTGTTCGATGAAACAAACCAACCAGCAAGATTCAGAGATGGTGTCTGCAGACTGCTGTTACACCCTCTTGAAAGAGGTGCAGTACTTTGGGCAAAACGATACGGAAACTGAAAGGTGGTGCAGTCGGGATCATTTATTTCACTGTTGCATTGGTTTCTCCACCAGCCGTCTGTCAGTCTGTTGTGCTGTGGTGATTTGCTGTGATGCTGGAAGCTGTGCCACCAGTATTTCAAATACCAGCAGGGTCACCCATGGTGGACAGGTTTCAGTGAAGCTTCCCGACTAAGACAGACTAGGAAGAAAGGCCTGTGATCTATTTCTGAAAATTAGCTCATGAAAACCCTACATAGAACAGTCACTAGAAAAGGACATCCTGTTTGGTAAAGTAGAGGGTCAAGGAAAATGAGGGAACCCCTCAAGGAGATGGACTGACACAATAACCACAACGGTGGACTGAAAACACCCCAACAATCATGAAGACGGTGCTGGACCAGGCAGTGTTTCCTTCTGTTACACATGGGGTGGCTATGAGTTGGAACCAACTCGATGGCACCTAGCAACAACATTGTCATAGACAGTTCCATCATTCTCCCCTTTTCTGCTCATTTAGTCATTTTTAGCAGAGTCAGGAATATTCAGTGAATAAGGATGAAATCGTTCCTAGAATGGTTGAATGCCAAAAGTTTCAAGACACAAGAAAAATAAGATCTCTGTGATCCACCATGTATCTTAGATTTTATAGAAGTGTCCCATGGACCCAAATGGTAATTGCAAGATAGAGGGAATTTTATTCTTTTCTTAAAATACATTTTCTCTTTACTATTTGGAAGACCTCCAAGAAAGGATGAACGTCATGAAGGATTATTCCTTACAAATAGTAAAAACACTCAGAAAAGAAACTCAAAATCTAGATGTGGGCCCAGCAGAGGACTGACCCATAGTAGCCGCGGCAGCCTGAGGTAGGCTGTGATGACACCACCCTCAGCTGGTGCTGGGAAGGTTGATGTGTCTGATGAAGCGTCCAGCTCATCATGGTCTCTCAAGGAAGGAAGCTGTCTAATGGAGGGGGATAATTTTATTCTACGGTCTGTTCAGAGTTTAGTAAGAAAAAAATGTCTCTACTTTTAAGTCCCCTTGAGAGAGCGAGCTGATGTTTTGGTTGTTGCTGTCATTTGAGGCTGGGTGGGTGCCATCCTTCATGGCTGTGCATGTGTCTTGTGACCCTGGCCCCACACCTAGGAGAGGCCGTATGGCACAGGGGCTGGAATCAGGGGGTGTGTTAGTTTCTGTGGCTGCTGTAACACACTGCCACAGACTGGCGACTGAAAGCAGCAGAGATTTCTTTCTTTGCCCCTCTGGAGGCCAGAGGTCTAGAATCAAGATGTTGGCAGGGCCTTCTCCCTCTGGAGGCTCTAGGGACCTTTCCTTGCCTCTTCCAGCTTCCAGGGGCTCTGGACGTTCCTTGGCTCATGACACATCACTCCAGTCTGCTTCTGTCTTTACATGGCCTTCTTTTCTGTGTCTACCTCTGTGTTCCTTCTCTTTCTAGAAGGACATTAATCATAGTGGGTGAGGGGCCACCCTACCCCCATATGACCTGGTGCTCACTTAACTGATTACGTCTGCAGAGACACTATTTTCCAGATAAGACCCCATTCACAAGCATTGGGGCTTAGGATTTGAGCATATGGTTTTGAGGACACAATTCAACCCTTATCAGGAGGGTTGGTGGGCACCCAGCTGTGTGATCCCGGCCCCTCTGACTCTGGAGCCTTGGGTCTCCCTCGCCTTCCCCCTCCTCTGTTATCATGGGTGACCAGAGACAGACTGCCCCCTGGTGGGGACCAGCTTCTGTTCTGTACACTTTACTCTGATTTACCGGCCCGTGAATAAGTGTTGCTTTTGGCCTTGTGGATTGTCGGCCTGGAGCAAGTTGCTCGGAACGCTGGTGGCCGATTCACAGCCCGCTGCGGCGCAGCCCTGACTTGTTAGTCTTGCTCACTGGGCATCTCCAGGGTCTCATGTCTCACGGGGCCCTGGGGCGGTCCCCCTGCCATCGGTCCCCACACCACTGTCCAGCCCTGCCCCTGCCCACATTGGCGGGAGTGGTGCACTGCAGTGTTACAGCCTCGCCTTGTCTGTTTTCAGCTCTGATCAAGTACATCCGGCCAGTGTTTGTGTCGCGATCAGACCAGGACTCACGCAGGAAAACAGTGGAAGAGATAAAGAGACGGGCGCAGTCAAACGGGCAGTGGCCACAGGTACGCAGCCTCACTCCCACTGTGTATGGGTTCATTTCCAAAAATGTGAACTTTGAGGTTGGGAGGAAAAAGAAGAAGAAACAAAAGGATCTTCTCTGGAGGCTGAGTTTCATTTCCTTTTGTGCGTGTGTGTGTGTGTGTGTGCGTGCGTGCGTGCGTGCGTGCGTGCGTGCGTGCGTGCGTGCGTGCGTGTGTGTGTGAGAGAGTGAGAGAAAGAATCCAGAAAGGTGTTAAATAGTAGGTACTTTGGTTTTAGGAGGCCCTGGGTGGCACAAGTGGTTAAGCACTTGGCTACTAACCAAAAGGTTAGAGGTTCAAGTCCACCCAGAGGCACCTTAGAAGAAAGGCCTGGTGATCTACTTCCAAAAAAACCAGCCATTGAAAACCCTGTGGAACGCAGTTCTACTCTGACACACATGGGGTCGCCATGAGTCAAAATCACCTCGACAGCAACTGGTACTGATGCTTTGGTTTTGATGCCTGGAATTTTAAAATTAAAATAAGGAAAGATGCATTCTCAGATGCGGCTCAAATTCCTGAATCATCTTGACTGAAAATTCATTTCTGTGTGAGGTCTGACTCAGAGAGAGCTGGAGCCCTGCCCTCACGTGGTCAGCAGAGTCTAATCTCTGTGTTGCTGCATTATGTATAAGGTATATCACTTACTCTAAAATTCCTAGACTGAACTTACTGGCACGTGATATTCGGCAGGCTGGCCACAGAAGGCCTGACTCCAGCTGGAAAGCGGCACCTCCTTGATTTTTGTGTATACAAGTTTGTTTGGCCTACGTTGGTTTTTTGGGTTTTTTTTTTTCCTTTCAATTGGCAAGAACTTAAAAGCTGAAAGTGTCACATGACTATCTGGGTTCTAGCTGCTCTGGAGAAATTAGAGGGTCTGGCTCAAGGGCATGGGCTCCCATGGACAGCCTTGGGTGGTGGGTGCTGGCCCAGGGTCAGCCCTTTGAGAGGTCTGTGACCTCAAGGCTGCCCCTGCCGCCCCCCCGCTTCTCCATTCAGTTGACCAGCCTGCCCCTCAGAGGTGCAAAAGTTGGAGTGACATTGGCTTAGTGTGTCTACAGATGGTCTTCCTTCATTGTCCGGAGTGGAAAACAACTTCATGGGATACATTTTCCAACACGTGCGGGTAATTTTAGTTTATTGTGAATTATTGGAAATCCGGTATGAGTCAGAGTAATTGAAAGCACCAGTGTGAAAGGGGTACCCTTGTTAGTGGCATAAGTATAGTTAATGAAAGGAGGACCTCTGTCGGTGGTGTGAGTATAGTGAGTGAAAGGAGTACCTTAGTCAGTAGTGTGAGTATAGTGAATGGAAGGAGGACCTCTGTTTGTGGTGTGAGTATAGTGAATGGAAGGAGGACCTCTGTCGGTGGTGTGAGTATAGTGAGTGAAAGGAGTACCTTAGTCGGTGGTGTGAGTATGGTGAATGGAAGGAGGACCTCTGTTTGTGGTGTGAGTATAGTGAATGGAAGGAGGACCTCAGTCGGTGGTGTGAGTATAGCGAGTGAAAGGAGTATCTTAGTCGGTGGTGTGAGTATAGTGAATGGAAGGAGGACCTCTGTTTGTGGTGTGAGTATAGTGAATGGAAGGAGGACCTCTGTCGGTGGTGTGAGTATGGTGACTGGAAGGAGGACCTCTGTCGGTGGTGTGAGTACAGTGACTGGAAGGAGGACCTCTGTCGGTGGTGTGAGTATGGTGACTGGACGGAGGACCTCAGTTGGTGGTGTGAGTATGGGGAATGGAAGGAGGACCTCAGTCAGTGGTGTGAGTATGGTGACTGGAAGGAGGACCTCTGTCGGTGTGAGTACAGTGATTGGAAGGAGGACCTCAGTCGGTGGTGTGAGTATGGTGACTGGAAGGAGGACCTCAGTCGGTGGTGTGAGTATGGTGACTGGAAGGAGGACCTCTGTCGGTGTGAGTACAGTGATTGGAAGGAGGACCTCAGTCGGTGGTGTGAGTATGGTGACTGGAAGGAGGACCTCAGTCGGTGGTGTGAGTATGGTGACTGGAAGGAGGACCTCTGTCGGTGTGAGTACAGTGATTGGAAGGAGGACCTCAGTCGGTGGTGTGAGTATGGTGACTGGAAGGAGGACCTCTGTCGGTGTGAGTACAGTGACTGGAAGGAGGACCTTAGTCGGTGGTGTGAGTATGGTGAATGGAAGGAGGACCTCAGTCAGTGGTGTGAGTATGGTGACTGGAAGGAGGACCTCTGTCAGTGGTGTGAGTATGGTGACTGGAAGGAGGACCTCTGTCGGTGTGAGTACGGTGACTGGAAGGAGGACCTCAGTCGGTGGTGTGAGTATGGTGAATGGAAGGTGGACCTCAGTCAGTGGTGTGAGTATGGTGACTGGAAGGAGGACCTCTGTCGGTGGTGTGAGTATGGTGACTGGAAGGAGGACCTCTGTCGGTGGTGTGAGTATGGTGACTGGAAGGAGGACCGCTGTCGGTGGTGTGATTATAGTGACTGGAAGGAGGACCTCTGTCGGTGGTGTGAGCATAGTGACTGGAAGGAGGACCTCTGTCAGTGGTATGAATATAGTGGATGGAAGGAGGACCTCAGTCGGTGGTGTGAGTATGGTGACTGGAAGGAGGACCTCAGTCGGTGGTGTGAGTACGGGCCCACAGTGGGCTACGGAGGCAGAAGGGAGCATGAGGCTCTATCCCTTAGCTTTGCTCATGGTGTAGAAAGAAGTCTGGCTCTGCTGAGATGCCCAAGAGATGGACTGTTGTTTCCTGCTTTTCCAACTTAATTTAAGCTCAGGAGCTATTTCAGTCCAAGTCCTGGCTCTCAGACGCCCCGTGACAGAACTTCACATTCTGGAAGCCGAATCAGATTGATGTGCTACGCCAGGCTCAGGTGGAGCCTGGGAAGCTGGGCTGCTCAGTCCTTGAGGAGGTCAGGAGAAAGGGTGGAGGGCCTGGCGGAGTGGCCTGGGCTCCTGGTGGCTGGGGAGGAGGACAGTGTGGTGGCCGCGGTCAGGGTGGGACCGAATGCGGCTAGGTGGCAGACAGCAGAGAGTGAATGCCAGAGTCCCAAACAGTGCCAGCAGCCTTGCCCGGGGCTGATGTCCAGGTGTTCCCCTTGATTTGTGGCACAGCCGCCATCAATAAAAGTATACAGGTAGCAACTTGGGCTTTTAGTTTTTAAGTATACATGTAAATAAATACATAATTTATAGAAGAGTGTGTGTGTGTGTGTGTGTGTGTGTGTGTGTGTGTGTGTGAGAGAGAGAGAGAGATGGGGGGGCGGGGAATGTATTCTTTTTTCTTTGTGAAAAGTTAAAATATAACAGAAGGCTACAGTCCCTTTGAGAAGGACCCCCAGCCAGTCACCCCAGCCTCGTCTCTCACAAGGATGACCACGCACGTGTTCTTCCAGACCTCTGCAAACGCACTTACAGATGTACCCATCTTACGGGTCACCGCTCGTTCACTTTGTTTCTCAAAAACGCCGTGTACCATGCGTCATTCTGTGACCTGCTGCTGACTCCCAGCAGTTAGTGACCTCATCCTGCTGGCTCACAGACAGCTGGCTAATCCTTTTTAACTGCTGTGCAATATTCCATAAGCAAGGGTGATCGTTGTACCATTGCTTATGATTGGGGAGGAAAAGAAAACAGAAGCAACCTAAATGACCATCTTCAGAGACACGTGCGCATTTAAACTTTTTCAGCTGAATCCGATTAAAGCCTCTGAATTATTTCACTAGCAGAGAAAATAATATTGTGCAGATTGGCACTTGTGAACTCTGAATTACGTATCCTTTAATAATGACTTTTTTTTTTTTTTTCATTTCAAGATAATGATTTTTCCAGAAGGCACTTGTACCAACAGGACTTGCCTAATTACCTTCAAGCCTGGTATGTAATTTTTCTTAATTATTTTTCTTCTGGAGAAAGGGAAAACATTAAAATAATGTTTTAGAATAATATATGTTAATAACAAAAAAAAAATTGTTTTTCTCTTGTATGTGGGGGTTTGTAAAAACATCCATAAACAAATCACAAAATAATTTTGGAATTTGACCCGAGGATTATAGTGTTTGCAGGAGGATGAAGACGACACAGTTCCAAAATGTGTGTAATGAAGCAGAAGCGTTTGCTTTGTTTTGAGGTGCAGATTAGTGGGTGTCCTGGAGTTGAGATAGCCCCCTTCACCTTTGGGAATGGTTCAAAGCAAAACAGCGTCAGGAAGATTTTGGTGGCTCTGCATGACTTCTTACTCTGAAGCTGACTGTCCACAGAGCCCACCCTGGCAATCCCAAACACAGAGGCCTGTGAGCAGGTGCCAGGCCCAGGTGGTCAGAGTCCCTTCCTGCTGGACCAGGTGATAAATACACGTGAGTGCCAGGCTGCTGTGCAGGACACTGGGCCCCAGGCTGTGAAGGCATGGGAATGGGCAGGCTGAGTTGGGCTTTGGGCATTTGTCAGAGTTTTACACGTGATGCTGTCATGTCTCCTGGTGTACTTCTGGAGACTGGTGCTGCTGTGGTGTGGTCTGTAGCCTGGTCAATTGTGTTTAGCCTGGTGTGTGTAGATGGCTTCCCATGGGATGGAGTTGGGGGCCACATGCAGTGCAATGCCTCACTGGGCTGTGCTGTGCTGTGCTGCTTCGTGGAGGGGAGGGGCCCGTGCTGGAGCCTCTGTCCGGGCACCGTGCTGAGCTGGAGGGGAGCCTCTGTCCGGGCACCGTGCTGAGCTGAAGGGGAGCCTCTGTCCGGGCACCGTGCTGAGCTGGGAGGGAAGCCTCTCTCCGGGCATCGCTGAGCTGGAGGGGAACTTCTGTTCGGGCACCGTGCTGAGCTGGAGGGGAGCCTCTGTCCGGGCACCGCTGAGCTGGAGGGGAGCCTCTGTCCGGGCACCGCTGAGCTGGAGGGGAGCCTCTGTCCGGGTACTGCTGAGCTGGAGGGGAGCCTCTGTCTGGCAGCTGAGAGCCATTTCTCCCACCTGTGCTGCACGCCCATGGTCCCTTCAGGGATTTGCACAGCTGCCCCCATCCCTGCCTCTCAGTGGGTGGATGGTAGGTTCTGCAGGTGGGGACTAAAATACACAGCTGGAAAGTGCTTGATTCCAGAACATTTCATTGTTTTTACAGTGTGTTGTTCTGTTTCTGTTTGAGTTGTATAGCTAATGTTTTGATTTTGTCCCTTTCTTCTTTTTTGCTGTGTGCATCTATTGCTATAAATTGACCT
>NW_004444008.1:11466299-11483523 GCF_000243295.1 Trichechus manatus latirostris
AGTGTGGGTGAAGAAGGGTAGAGAGTGGGAAAGCGTGTATCACAAATTACCGGAGCTCTGCAGCCCCTCAGGAAGAAGCAAAGATGGCGCACGGAGCAAGGTACTTGAGCTAACAGAGGGGGAGGTGGTGAGAGGCAAGGAAAAAATAAAAAGAAGCAGAAAAAAAGCAACACCGGCAGCCAACAAATGGCGCTCAGAGAGCCCCGTTTTTACAGTGTGTTGTTCTGAACCATGGCTAGTCAGAAGCAGAGATAGAGCTGGGAAAAGACCTGGTATGACCCCTGGCTGCCTGCCACTGCTGCTGTCTGGGTGATCATGAAGACAGACTGTGGTCCCATGATGGGCGAGAGTCCATTGTGCCCCCCTGCCTCGTGCCCACACCTGCTGGGCCCACCCTCCAGAGCCTGTGAGGCAAGACTGAGGGCCATCACCTGGGACAACTTCAGTCATTGTAAATATTGACCATTTGCTCTGCATCAGAGGACACCTGCTAAGTGAGCTGAAGATCTCCTTACACAAGACCGTCCACGGGCCCCTTCCTGTGAGGGGAGGCAGCCCTCACTCCTAGAAGTGTCAGGCTTGAGAGAGGAGGCTCTGGGGAACGCCTGCTGGCCTCCTTCCTGAAGTGGCTTCACCTTAGGTGCTGAGCAAAAAGGAGTTTACAAATGAAAAGAGCATATAACTCACCCTCAGCCAAACCCATCTCAGGTAAACTGAGAGCAAATGATGTGCAGTGAGTACCCCACGTAGCAGGTGTCCGAGGGAGAACCCGCATTGCCTTCAGCAAAAACCCTCAGCTGTTCCCTGAATAGCTGTGGATGCAGGATCCAGTGGGAAAGCGGGGGTGGCACCCGCGGCTGGAGCTCCATTTTCAGTCAGCAAAGCCATGAGCAGCAGGCTGAGTCACCCTCGGCGTGAGAGGCATGTGCTGCCGAGGGCCAGATTTCCATGCCGAAAGGTTCTGTACCCATCTCAAGTCACATTTCTGCATCTCCAAGGTACTCTGCTTCTTCCTGTGCCACTTTTTAATCAGGCTTCAAGCCTTGTATTGTAAGGTTAAAGGGGGTTGATCCTGTTACGATGTATGGATTTTCCAGAGCCGAGAGGCACATGGGATGTTCCTGTGCTGTCCCTGTGAGGTATCTGAGCTTCACACCTGAGACACACCTGTGCCCTGTCTCATTATCTGTGTGGTCTCCAGGCTTCACACCTGAGACACGCCTGTGCCCTGACTTGTCCCCCATGTGGTCTCTGAGCTTCACACCTAACACATACCTGTGCCTTGTCCCCTTCCTCTGTGGTCTCTGAACCTCACACCTGAGACACCTGTGCCCTGTCCCATCCCTTGTGTGATCGCTGAGCTTCATACTTGAAACACATCTGTGCCCTGTCCTGCCCACTCCCTGAGGTCTCCAAGCTTCACACCTGAAACACATCTGTGCCCTGTCCCATCCCCCCACCACAGTCTCTTGAGCCTGACACCTGAGACACACCTATGCCCTGTTCTGTCCCCATACTATCACAGAGCTTCACACCTGAGATACACCTGTACCCTCTCCCATCCCCATGCTGTCTGCAAGAACCACACATGAATATACCTGTGCCCTCTCCTGTCCCCTATGTGTTCTCCGAGCTTCCCACCTAGAGTACACCTGTGCCCTGTCCTGTCCCCGTGCTGTCTCTGAGTTTCACACCTGAGGCACACCTGTACCCTGTCCTATCCCTGTGCCGTCTCCCAAGCATCACACGTAAATATACCTGTGCCCTGTCCTGTCCCCATGCTGTCTCCAAGCATCACACGTGAATATACCTATGCACTGTCCTGTCCCTGTGCTATCTCTGAGTTTCACACCTGAGGCACACATGTGCCCTGTCCTGTCCCCATGCTATCTCCGAGTTTCACACCTGAGGCACACCTGTGCCCTACTCCCATCACCAAGCCCCAGCCACTCTGGCTTCCGACTCTTTCATAGTGTTTTGCACACCTCCGTCTGTCCCTCCTGCAGCAGGTGCTGCCCTAGTTCAGCCCTGCCTCCCTCTCCTCCACTTCCCCATCCACATGGCCTCCAGTGTCAGGGTCACATTTTTGTAGCCACCCCCCTTCGGGCATTGCTGACTCCCACCACCTGTAGAGTACATCCAGCCCCAAAGACCCTCCCAAGTCAGGTCAAGTTTGCATGTCTTAGCCTTATGCCAGACTGGAGGCTTCTCGAGGGCAGAGTTGGGCCATGGGAGGGCTTAATGGTTATTGCTGGTGGTGAGTCTGGCCTTGCCCTGTTTCTGCATCAGTCACACTAGGCACTCTGTCACTCAGGCAGCTCCTTCAGCCTTCCTTCTGTCCCCCACCAGGTGTGCAGACCCCGCCCATCGTCCGCTAGCCTCTGTTCCTCCTGCTTTTACAGATATGGGCACTTAGCCTTCGGAGGCACCCATGGCTCACAGACGTACTCACAGGTAGAGCACAGAGGGTGGGTTTGGACCTGACAGACCTGACTGAGCTCCCTCTGGATCCCACTCCCTCATCTCACACGGCATGGCAGATGCAGAGTGGCATGATGAGAGCACGTGGCGTGTCCCTTAGAAGACATGGCGCCCAGAAGGCCGCGTGCCAAGCCTTCCCTCACCTTCTCTCACTGTGATGAAACCGACAGACAGCGCTTGTCTCAACACCTGGTGCTGGGATTTGCGGCTGTTTCTCTGGGACTGACATGGGGCCTGTGGCGTGCTGGGGACTTCATCTCTCATCCTCACACTCACAATCCCTTCAGTGCCCCAAAACGACATTTGGTTGCTCTTGGAATTGGTATTGTAGAAATTATGTTTGAGTTCCAGGATGGTACTTCATGCAGCTGAAATGAGAATGTTTTCTGTAGAAAACACCCACGATGTGGCGGTGTTTGCTGTTTCTGCGAAGTGTGAGCGGCCACCAGCGCTTCTTTGGCTTTTCGGTTGGTTGTCAGTGGTGTCACGAGCAGCGTGGTCCAGGTCTGGTTTTCCACCCTCCCTGAGCAGCCACGCACCTGCTGGCCAGAGGAGCAGCTGGGCCATCTGTCTGCACCCCTCGGATCCTCACTGGGTGCTGTGAGGTGTGGACCAAGAGCTCATCCCTGGGCTGGGGCGGTCACCAAGAGCCGGGACTCCCAGTCGACCTGGGGCTTGGGGATAAGAAGGTGAGGGACAGCTCGAGGCTGCCCTAGAGGTGGCCGTCACTGCTTCAAAGGGTCCAGCTCACTCACACTCATGCTCTCCCTCTTTCTTCGGGGTGTTCTGCACCAGCCTCATTCATGCCCCTCAGCACTCAACTGGGCTTTTGCAGGACACTCCCACGTCATCACATCGCAGCAGCAGGCCTGTCCCTGCACCTGACCTGGCATGGGTGCACACTCTGCCACCCACCACCCCTGCCACCTGCCACTACCCCTGAGGCCCACCACCACCACCCGTGTGGCCCACCACCCCTGCTACCCACCACTCCCATGGCCCGTCACTACCCCTGAGGCCCACCACCACCCCTCACACCCACCACCATCATTCCCTGCCACCAGCCACCACTACCCACCACCCCTGCCACCTGCCACCCCACTGCCCACCACTACCCCTGCTTCCCGCCACTACCACTGAGGCCCGCCACTACTGGAGACCTGCCACCACCATCCCTGCTGCCTGCCACTACCCCTGAGGTCCACCACCACCATCCCTGCTGCCCGCCACTACTGGAGACCCGCCACCACCATCCCTGCTGTCTGCCACTACCCCTGAGGTCCACCACCACCATCCCTGCTGCCCGCCACTACCCAAGGCCTGCCACCACCATCCCCGCTGCCCACCACTACCCCTGAGGCTCACCACCACCATCCCCGCTGCCCGCCACTACCCAAGGCCCACTACCACCATCCCTGCTGCCTGCTATTATCCGAGGCCTGCCACCACCATCCCCACTGCCCACCACTACCCCTGAAGCCCACCACTACCATCCCTGCTGCCCGCCACTACCCAAGGCCCACCACCACCATCTCCCGCCATCCGCCACCACCCACCACGCCTGAGGCCCGCCACTACCATCCCCCGCAGCCCACCACCACCCCACCACTTGCCACTTCCATGGCCCACCACCACCCTTGCTGCCTACCACTACCTCTGAGCCTTGCCACCACCCCCACGGCTTACCACCACCTCCACCACCCACCACCCCTGCCATCCCCGACTCCCATAGCCCACCACCACCCCCGTGGCCCACTGCCATCCCCCATGGCCTACCACTCACCACCACTCTTGCCGCCCACCACCCCCTGCCCGCACCAGGCCCCACAGCTCGCTCACAGTGAGGGCAGGGCAGAAGCACTGCCACAGTCAGGAAAACTCTCCTCAGGGTGTACCCCGTTCTCCCGTTACCCTGTGACCCTTCATCCAGGCCATTGCACCTCATGCCTGCTCTCCCCAAACCATACCGGCTAACCTCACCTTGTCCCCCAGACACTGCTCCCCAGTTAGATGCGTTAGCATGGCAGCAGTCTGTTCCAAAGTGTTCCCCGTGGGTTTCATCTGGCTTTCAAAGTATCTGATTAGAAACATGCTACTTTGGATAGTTCGGGCTCAGCCCTGGTCCTTTGTCTGAGCGTTCATGTCTGTGACTACTGTCTACAGGTGTTTAATGAGCCTAAGAGCAGCCTTCTTTTCCTTTAGCTTTCGAACAGCGATAATAATTTTTTCATTCATCAGATGCGCATTTAGGGAGCATTACCCCACATCAGGCCTCTGGCAGGCGCTGAAATTCAGAGACAGAAAGGGCCCCACCTCTGCCCTCAGGAGGCCTCTGGGCAGGTGCAGTCACTCACGAATAAATTAAGGCAGGAGCCAGGAGCCTGTGATACAGCGTATGCAGTTGTGTTTTCCCCGTGATGGTCCAGTCTGAGGTCCAAGGTTTTGTTGGTGGTATCGTCCCATCTTCTAACTCCGTGAGGGCTTAGTTCAAGGTAATGGACTGGCACATGCTTCCTTACTGGCTGGGAAATCCCAAGTTCAAATTCTCCCTCCGCCCCCAGGACCATGGCAGCAGGGGTGTCCCTCACGTGTCAAGTTGTTGACCAGCATCTCAAGTCTTAGTGAGGGTTGTCTAGAGAAACGGAACCAGTGAGAGATATATAGGTGTGTGTGTGTGTATGTAGAGAGAGATTTATTTTAAGGACTTGGCTCACACGATTATGGGGAGCTGGCAAGTCCAAAATCCGTAGGTCAGGCTTTAGGCTGGGGATTCCTGCAGTCTTATGTCCCCAAATCCGTAGATCAGGTGAGAAGAGGAGTGAAAGAGCTTTGTCAAAATGTCTGTTTATAGTCTGGAGGCGGAACACATCCTGGAGAAGCCCTGTTTGCTCTTAAGGCCTTCCACTGATTAGATGAGGCCCACCACATCATAGAGGAGAATCTATTTTACTTCAGGCTAGCTGATTTAATCACAGTGTGCTACTTTATAAGAGAGCCTAGACTAGTGTTTGACCAAACAGTTGGGCAGCAAAGCCTCACCAAGTTGACATGTAAAATTAACCATCACAACCAGGAAATTTGAGTGGAAGGACTTTGTAAATACTTTTATTGCCCAGGCATTGGGAGGGACAGATGCCCTGGTATTTGCGGGGGACAACTTGTTATTTTGTTAATGATGTAATATTTTGTATACTAGAAGCCAGCATTCTGGATTAGAACCATCTGTAACCATCAACACTGCCCCCCCAAAGAAACATACTGGTATTTTTTATGGGCAAATACTGACGTATCAGACAGCAAAACCACTAAGAGTGTAATTACTGAAGCCCCACCCCAGCGTGGCCCCAAGAAGGCAAACATTGGCACGACATCTCAGTGCACCCTGGTGTTGAAAAAAAGGACATGGGCACATGCAGCCAGCTGGGAGAAGTTGATTCAAATAGTGAAACAACAAAGGTGAGTCCATTCTGACCCCGGCTGCTTTACAGTGTGGAGTCAGGTATTTCAAGAACACTGGTACGGCTCAATGCTCATAGAACTTTATGGAGTGCGAGTGACAGTTTGCTACCTCAGAAACTGCTCAGTTGTTTAAAGAAAATCTCACTTCTAAGCGGAATAACTAAGCGTCGTCGGGAGGGACGAGTCCCTGGAGAAGGACATCATGCTTGGTAAAGTACAGGGTCAGCGAAAAAGAGGAAGACCCTCAAGGAGATGGATTGACACAATGTCTGCAGCAATGGGCTCAAGCATAACAATTGTGAGCATGGAGCAGGACCAGGCAGTGGTTCGTTCTGTGGTACATAGGGTCGCTGTGAGTCCGAGCCGACTTGACAGCACCTAACAACAACAAGGGGAATAACTGAATATCTGAGAAAATGCATTTGGTGAACTGTTGGGACGTCCATGGTGCCTCCGGAGTTTGGATAAAGAGCGGCTGAGAATTACAAAGCCTGACTTTAAGCCATTATCATTTGCATTGACGTCTCAGCGCCCTCCCCAACGCCCCACTGCCCCTTCCCAAGCACAAAAGGGTTTTAAAGGAAAAACGGCAGAGAGGTGTTTGTTTGGGTGACAGTTTGATACTACGATGAAGCGTAATGGGCCAAGGATAATCATAGCGATGAGCCCAGCCCCTTCTAGCGGTAGAAGTGAGACAGTGTTGCATTTTCCTGGTCTGTGAAGTCCTAGAAATAAACAGGAAAGTGAAGTTGGCAGCATCCTTTGTAGATGAACCTTTCTTTATCCCTGTTGTCTTTGAAGCTTTGTAGTTACTCATTTTATATGCCCCTTACGGGACTTTTAGGTCAGAGGAGGGACTTTTGAATGAAACAGGAGCCCCTCCAGCATCTGTCCACCTGACTTATCATCAGGTATCAGCAGGAAGCTGAGAGGCAGCAGAGTGCCTGCTGCCACGAGGCCTGGAGCCGCTGGAGACCCTGGAGTTTAAACGGGGGATGGTGGGCCTGGAGTTGGGCAGTCTGCAAAAGGCAAAATCTGAGTGGGTGTCCATCCACCCATAATCTCACAGACGCGGCAGCCCTGACACCTCCAGCCGCCGTGGAAGGGAAACCAGCCAGAGAACAAGAAGCTTCTAGCAGCCCGTGAGCAGATGTGGGCTTCACTCTATCAGAGCTGTGCAGAAACCCCATGCCAAAAACCAACCCAGAATTCCTGGGACTAATGAACAGGATGCCCCACAGAAGCAACTGGAAACCTGCCCTGGGGAGGACCCCTCTGCCCTGCCCCCCCAGGACAGACCCAACCCCACACGGTCACCCCGTGGCCATGCTGGGTGATGGGGGCCCCCGCCCACACGCTGCCCAGTGGCTTTGCTTCTCCATCCCAGCCAACAGTGTGCGCCTCATAATGTCTGCTTGTTAAACTGGTGCTCTGGCTTAACAGGGAACTGGGTGGTCTGCTTGGGAACAATTTGTGGAGCCTTGTTGCCACCCTGGTAGTGCAGTGGTTAGGAGCTCGGCTGCTCACCCAGAGGTTGACGGTTCAAATTCACCAGCCGCTCCTTAGAAACCCTATGAGGCAGTTCTACTCTGTCCTGTAGGGTCACTGTGAGTCAGAATCAGCTCGGCAGCAGTGAGGTTGGTTTGTTTTTTGGTTTTGTTGCTACCCCACGATGGTAAGATACACAGCCAGCGCAGAAAGCAGGTGAATCCTGTGGAGTCTAACCAGCGGGTACTATCTTTTGTTCCAAGAGGGGGCTATAAAGTTCCCAGGTCCCTCGAGCAGCAGTGTTGTTGATGGTTCTGACTTACCGCGTCTCATGTGTTCCCGGGGGCCGACAACTGCTCAGGGAGAAGGGAGGGCGGGAGGGGGGGGCAGTCCAACCCAAGGGTGAGTGTGTCTGTCCTTCATGCTGCACCTGTCCCAGGGCAAGCTGAGGAACAGTAGTGGAGGCCTGCAGCTGGCATGTGTGTGCACCCACTCGTGTGCATGCGTGTATATGTGTGTGTGTGTGTGTTCTGGTAGAAGGCTAAGGAACAGTGTGGAGAATGCAGCTGGCGTGTGTGTGTGTGTGCACTTGTATGCATGTGTGTGTGTGCTGGTGGCGGGCTGGGGAACAGTGGTGGAGAATGCAGCTGGCGTGTGTGTGTGTGTGTAGTACGGGCATGCGTATACGTGTGTTTGTGTTGCTGGTTGGGAGCAGACCCCAGAGTGATGGATAAACACAGATTGGACGGCTGGGACCTCCGTGGTGCAGACAGGTAGGGGAGACACTCCCTTCCCACAAATGCCCTCAGTTTGCACATGTTTTACAAAGTGTGAGCCCCTGGGTGGTACTCACAGTTAACACCCTCAACTGCTAACCCAAAGGTTGGAGATTCGAGGCCACACAGAGGCACCTCGAAAGAAAAGCCTGGCTATCTACTTCCAAAACATGGAAAACCCTGTGGAGCACAGTTCTACTCCGACACACATGGGGTTGTCATGGGTCAGAGTCAATTTGATGGCAAAATGTTTTTTTACAAAGTACACCTCAGTCTGGAAACACTGTTTCTGTGTTTCATGCCAGGCTCTTGTTGCAATGCTATAGTCTAAATCTTTACAGTTAGTACGGATACTGAGGAGACCTTCCCGGATGGAATGGCTTGGCTGATGGGGACGGAGGGGGAGGAAAGCTCACATGATTTCATGAGCAGCATGCGAAGCACGGCAGGGGCCTGCCTTCGCTGGGCTGCATGCTCCCACAGAAATTAAACAGGCCGTGCCTTCCTTTTCAGGCGCGTTTATCCCTGGAGTTCCTGTCCAGCCTGTGGTTTTACGGTACCCAAATAAGCTGGTAAGTTTTGTTTCCCTATGGATTGATATCCAGGGGAATTGCCTGGGAATGAGAATCCTGTGGCATTTTAGCACATCTGTTTCATAACACAGCAGTTGTGAACCGAGTGCAGAAACACTCCTTGGGCCCCCAGAGCCAAGGGTGGCGTGGAGCTCCCTGTGGGCACTCTCCCCGTGGGCACCCGCTCAGGGCCACGTGTGTGTCACCTTCAGCTGCAGCTCCTGCTGGGACCAGCATTAACTGTGAGCACTATGAGCGCTGGTAGCCGACGGACAGCTCCCGGGACTGGTCCCCCTGGGGCCTGACACAGCACTGTGTGCACTGCGGTGGGTCATAGTTCAACCTTGGCGCAGGTTTATTTACTGGTGTCGTTTTCTCTCTGTTTACGGTAGTTTGCTTTTATGACGTCAAAGGAAAGTTTTTTAAAAGAAAATACATGCAGGTCCTGGCACGGCAGGGTCTAGGATTGTTGATACACGGGCAGGCTCGCGTGTGACACTGTGGGCCGGGGGTGTCGGGCCAGGCCTGGAGGATGCAAAGACGCATACACCTGGTCCTCATCACTCTGCCTGGGGGAGTGAGGAGTGCACGTGGGTGCCGGGGAGGCTTTCAGGTCAGCCGAGGAGTGCAGCAGTTGCTCAGTCAGAGCTGGTAGCTGCAAGCTGATGGGCGGAGTCCATTCTGTCTTACTGGCGCTGTGATAAGATCCACTCATTAGCCAGTTTCCTGCTGGAGGACACCTGGTCTGCACGAATTACACCCTAAATGCATCTCCTGTGAAGAAAAGAATAAACCCAAGAATAAAAGAACCTGTGAAATCATCCGTGTGTAGAGTTCTAGATGTTTCTTTGTCTTTAAATGTTTTCACCAGCTGTTTTAGGCAATGTGCCTTTTCTGGGTCTTCTAGAAGTAGTCCACTTAGTGTCAGAGAAGCAGAATTTCTGCCTTGTGCTCCTGTCCGTCGCCCTGTGTACTGTTTTCTTAAGTGATGTAATTGCAGTAACCAGTGTCAGCAGGTTTGAGCACAGACACGGCAGAGGAGGGCCAAGGTGGGGGGGGGGGAGAGCAGACTGTGGGGCAGGGGTGCGTTCAGGGGCCAGGAAGAGGGGTGCAGACGGGAGTTAGTTTTGAGGAGACTGGGAAGAAGGAAGTCACAGATGGGTAGCCAGTGTCAAGAGGGGAACCAGGGCATTTGTCACCTGGCATTCCTAGCCAGCTCAGTCAGGTGGCCAGTGTGGTTGCTGAGGCTGAGTGTATGTGTCAAGGTTGGAGAGCACTGGGAATGTGCCTGGGAGGGGCAGCCCTGGGCACACACAGGGTGGGGCGGTGCCGCTGGCAGTGGGGGTCAGAGTGGCGGCAGAGGTTTGCTCTGCCTGCTCCGGAGGCTGGGGGCTGACCCATGCGTGGCCATGTGGGGAACACACAGGTTGGGGAGGAGTTGGCATGGAGCATGCCAGTGGCATCACGTGGCCAGGTGACCAAGCAGGGCAGGTGATGGCAGGCCCTGCATGCAGAGGTGACATGAACAAGTGTGAGGGAACAAACAGACATGGAAGACTGCCCGGATTAGACATTACAGTTATAGGGGTATTGAGCTGGGCACAGGCAGAGAAAGAGCTGGGGGCTGGCTTTCAGGAGGACGCTGGAACTGACAGCCGTGGTGCTGTGAGCAGACACAGGCAGGTCTGCAGGGTAGGCTCTGGCCCCCGGGGGCTTGGAGATGTGGAGAGAGACAGTGCACCCCCGTCCTCCTCTGCCCCAGAGCAAACTTGGGAGAGAGGGAGCGGTCATGTGTCTCTGTGGAGCCACAGGTGCAGCAGGATGTGGCAGGGACAGGCGACAGGTTTGCCGGCCACAGGAAGGGCCAATTGCTGGCACTCGGTGGAGCACTTGAGTGCCACCTTCCAATTGTGACTAATTCTGCCCCTTTATCGCCCCTAGGACACGATCACGTGGACATGGCAAGGACCTGGAGCGTAAGTCAGACACCGCATCACACCTGTCTGTCATGTTACTTGGGGACCTTGGAGGCTGCCCGAGTGGGCCACCAGTGTGCCAGTTACCTTTGCAGATGTGGACACTTTAAACAAGTGACCTGCTGTTGTCTGACGGTAGCTAGGCTCAGTCCATGTGAAACTAAATGTACAAATCCACATCGGGACTTGGGGCTGGCAGTGATGATGCAGAAGATGATGCAGAAATGGGGTCAGTGGAGAGAGGGTTAGGAGGTGGACTGTCCATTGGGGGATTAAGCATGGGGCCCAAGGAGGGAGGCTCTGGGTGACTCTCTTTCCAATACGTGCAAACAAGAGGCTGAGGTCAGGAGCAAGGCATGGTGGAGGGTGGTGTGACTTTGGGCTTGCCCAGTCTGTGCTGCTGGTGGGATGGCAAGTTGAGCTCTCAGGTCACCTGCCAGGGTCCACGTCCAGGGCAGACAAGGCTACCTGAGCTAGAGGGCAAACCGCGGGAGATGCTCGAGTGCGGGACCAACCAAAGGCACAAGCATAGGCATGTATAGTGAGAGCAGTGAAGACCACTGTTTAGTAAACAGTAGGCTTGTCCTTGGGGAGCCCTGGTGGTGCAGTGGTTAAAGTGCTCGGCTGCTCACTGAAAGATCTAAGGTTCAAATCCACCAGCCACTGTGCAGGAGAAAGATGTGGCAGTCTGCTTCTGTGAAGATTACAGCCTCGGAAACCCTATGAAGCAGTTCTACTCTGCCGTGTAGGGTTACAGTGAGTCGAAATCAAACTTGACAGCAACAGGTTAGGCTGAGGCTTGTCCTTATGCCCGCCTTGTCGCTCCATCGTTGGGTTTTAACCTTTGGCTTTAGACTGAGGAAGGCTCAGCAGCCTGCCCGTGAAGGCGACTCAGCTACCCAGTAGTGCTCTCTAGAGGGGAAGCAGGTCCAGAAATTTTCTCCCGGAGTTTGAAGTATTTTAACAAAAAATGAAGAGTCTTACTTTTTAGCCAATGTTGTAAATCTATTCCATGTGCTGTTTTAGGTTGGAAATCCTGTGGCTCACACTGTGTCAGTTCCACAATCAGGTGGAAATTGAGGTTTGTGCCAATACAGTGTTGCACGTCATCTAGATACAATGTTATATGCCATGTGAATACAGTGTTGTGCGTCATATAGATACGGTGTTGTGTGTGATGTTGCCTGTCATTTACACACAGTGTTATACACCACCTAGATACAATGTTACACGCCATGTATATATACTTCTTACATGTCACCTAGATACAGTGTTCCATGACATTTAGAATCTTCTTACTTTGAACTTCTTTCCATTCCTTAAGGCTCTGTAGAAGGCATTCCCATTTCCTTTGCCTCACCTCATGCCTCCTGCATGCGTTTGAATCATTCGAGCTGGAATTGTAAGATCACGAAGGAAGCTAATTAAACCTGTCATTTTTCTATCACGGGGAATGTAACTTCCAATCAAACCAAACCTGGTGCTGTTGAGTCAATTCTGACTCATAATGACCCTACAGGACAGGGTAGAACTGCCCCATAGGGTTTCCAAGGAGCAGCTGGTGGATTTGAACTGCCAGCCTTCTGGTTGGCAGTCAAGCTGTTAAGTCACTGCACCACCAGGGCTCCTAATGTAACTTAGGTACATATAAAATTGGCACCTATGAATTTTTTTATTTTATTTATATTTAATATTAATGCATGCTGTTGATTTTATCATACTATCCTCCTCTGCTAATACCTTGTCAGACTCTCTAACCTGCCTCCTGGTTTTCAGCCCATTGGCTGTCTCTGGAGTCACAGTCCCCTGCTCTTGGCTAAATTACATGCTATCACTTTCAAGCAGCCTGTAAACTTTATCTGAGTGGATGAGGAATAGGGTTTCTTTTCTTAAAAAGGGAATTAATATGTCGCTTCTATACCTGAAAATTCAAGGTGTCATATGCAACTGAAGTATTTAGTGAAACAATTTGCTCCCTTCCAGAAACTATTGCTGAGTAATACTGAATTGACAAAGGATTCTGGCTTTCAATCAGATAGTTCACATTAGTAAAATATAAGCTTCTGTACTTACACAGGACTGAGCAGAAAGGGGGCCTGAGTCTGAGCGTGACAGACCCTGTTACTTAGGCCATTCTGTGTTCAAAAGGAGAGCCCGTCCTGGTTTTGGCTCACATGACGACATGGGGCCCGTCTGCTGCCAGAGTGCAGGGACCCATGCATGGACAGCTCCGGGGCTTTCCCAAGGCTTTTTGCTTTGCTTTCTCTTGAACACCTATATTTTAGACCTGGTTTCTAATTTTAAGAGGTGAAAGGTAACTATGGTTTTATAACCTCACTTCTGAATGCTTTTAGTCACGTTTCTCATACCAGAGCATGGCACCTGCTCACATGAGAAGCTGTTGGCACTTGCAGACTTTTAAAAAGTGTAGTACCAAGTGAAACCAGAATTGCAAAATGAGAAGAGGGTTTCAGGATGTTCCTGTATTCTTAAATATGCTCATTAAAGAGAGGGGGATTCAGTGACGGTCTTTTGCCTTCTCACATGGAATATGAGACCTACTCGTCTGAAGGCTGTGCAGACACCGCTCACTCACGCAAAGATGCACATTCACGTGACGAGTTGTTTTCATTTCAACAATACAGTGGATGGCAAAAAGTTAATTAATGACAGTGATTCTCACGTACAAGTCATGTGTTGTGCTATCCCTAACACAGGATGGAGACCTTTAGAAATGGGAACATGCATGTCGTTTGTTACATTAAAGACTAAACCCAGCGTGAAATGAGAAATAAAGTGCATGGGTGACCGGACAAGCTCCAAACAGACGGGAGAAAGAGCGCCGGGCGAAGAATGGTGTGCATTAAGTGCCCGCGTGTGTGTGAGAGAGAGGGAGAGAAACGGAGAGACAGAGGGAGGGAGAACTTTGCAGATGGTTCTCACTGAAAGTGCTTTGACAGATCTTACTTTGATCAGAATCACGATTGTCAGTCGTGGTGGGTTTTGTAAGGTGGGTGTCTGTGCTCTCTGGCAATAATGGAGTTCTGTTTGCAGTTTCTCCCAGTGTACCACCCTTCAGAGGAGGAGAAGAGGAGCCCAGCACTGTATGCCAGCAACGTGAGGCGCATCATGGCAGAGTAAGTGAGCACCCGTCCTTCCTCCATCACCGCGTGTGGAGATGCCTCTTTAAATGACGAGGGGCTTCTTATGGCCCCCTTGAGCTCACTGTTACTCTGCATTCTTCCTCACCTGCTGTCCCCCTCTGTGTAGCATTGCTATGACAACAAATGGCCAATAGCATTAGGAAGACGGGTTCCTGCAAAAGTGAGTGCGCACGCGTTGACTCAGCATGCCGGCAGTAGTGGCCTTGGCTGTACACTTTTCCTGTCTGGATTTTGTCTGACAACACTTCAGCTT
Source organism: Trichechus manatus latirostris (assembly GCF_000243295.1). Taxonomy (NCBI): domain Eukaryota; kingdom Metazoa; phylum Chordata; class Mammalia; order Sirenia; family Trichechidae; genus Trichechus; species Trichechus manatus. The sequence continues at coordinate 11,480,469 of NW_004444008.1, forward strand.
GTTCAGGAGATGCTTAGTTGTCGTTTAATTTTACAAATTTCAAACGTGCCTACAGTCATCGGCCCCTGGGTGGCGTGTTCTGCGTGGACCCCGTTTGGGACGGCCGCGGGAATGACCCAGCAAGAATACGAGTCCTGGGCAGACCTTCGAGTCTGGTTGGAGCGTCTGCTCAGCTTGCCTTTCTTCATCCACCCGCGTTAGTGCTTACTGATGTTCTGACTCCACCTTACTGCATTCAGTGTGCTGCTTGTACAGTTCCATGAGGCTTTCTTGTAAGATGACTTGTGCTACTTACAGGACAAGCATGCATGCAGTTAGGGATATAGAGACTTCTCGCTCCCTTTCTGCGTGAGATTCCTTGGTTATTACCGACAACGGTAGCATCAGCTCACAGCTCTCGGCTCTGCTCTCTAACCGCCTCTCCTCCCTCGGTGTCCCATCTCCCTTTTTTCTGCACTTCTCTTCTCCTGTTCATGGGCAGGAGGGGCTGCCTCTCAGCTCTGCCCATGAGGTGCCTTGGACTGTAGCAGCAGTGCAGCGGCCTGAACTGTGAGTGAATGGGCCGGCCAGTGTGCTGAGGGGTGCAGTGTGGACACCAGGGGGTGCTGTTGCTCAAGTGGTGCGCTAACTTGAGTGATGTGGCTTTGGGTTTCTAAAATAAATTCCTTCTTCTCATGATACTTGACATGCCCCTGTTTTAATACACTCTGTGAGACTCTAGAGAAAAATAATTTTTCACCTCAGCATACAACTCTGTCCGCTGTATGTCCACGCACTCCTTGGAAGGTTAGGCCTCAGGGATAGAGGCCTCCTAAACCCTTGCCCTTTCTCTCCTTGGGGCACCCTCACCTTCTGGAGCTCCATGCCCTTCTCCTCCCCCTCTCTGAATTGCTCACAGGAAGACATGGGGAGCAGCCAGTGAGAAGGCTGCACTTCACACCTAACTTATAGGTAGTCAGAGCAGTCCGTGGCATCCTTTGTTCACCCTTAATAAAGAAATAATGCCCGTGGAATCACAGTCTTGACATGCTGAGTGAATTTTTTCAGTACATATTCAAATAAATTAACTATTAATTTGATGTTGTTACGTGCCACTGAGTCATTTCTACTCATAGTGACTCCATGTGACAGGGTCAGACTGCCCCAAGAGGTTTGGCTGTAATCTGTATGGAAGCAGATTGCCAGGCCTTTCTCCTGTGAAGCCACTGGGCAGATTTAAACCACCAGGCTTTTGGTTAGCAGCTGAGTGAGTACTTAACTGTTACACCACCAGGGGCTCCTTAACTACTTGTGTTGTTGTTGTTAGGTACTGTCAGTTCCAACTCATAGCAACCCTATGTACAACAGAATGAAACACTGCCCAATCCTGTGCCATTCTCACAATCGTTCCTATGTTTGAGCTCATTGTTGCAGCCACTGTGTCAATCCATCTCATTGAGCATCTTCGTCTTTTTCACTGACCCTCTGCTTTACCAAGCGTGATGTTCTCCTCCAGGGACTGGTCCCTCCTGATGACATGTCCAAAGTACATGAGATGAAGTCTCGCCATCCTTGCTTCTAAGGAGCATTCTAGGTGTACTTCTTCCAAGATGAATTTGTTTGTTCTTCTGGCAGCCCATGGTATAGTCAATATTCTTTGCATCAATGCTTCTTCAGTCTTCCTTATTCATTCTCCAACTTTCACATGCATATGAGGTGATTGGAAATACCATGGCTTGGGTCAGGTGCACCTTAGTCTTCACAGTGACATCTTTGCTTTTCAACACTTTAAAGAGCTCTTTTGCAGTAGATTTGCCCAGTGCAATGCATTCTTTGATTTCTTGACTGCTGCTTCCATGGGCATTGATTGTGCATCCAAGTAAAATGAAATCCTTGACAGCTTCAATACTTTCTCCATTTATCATGATGTTGCTTAAGGACCCAGTTGTAAGGATTTTTGTTTTCTTTGTGTTGAGGTGTAATCTATACTGAAGGCTATATATAGTCTTTGACCTTCATCAGTAAGTGCTTCAAGTCCTCTTCACTTTCAGCAGGCAAAGTTGTGTCATCTGCATATCCCAGGTTGTCAGTGAGTCTTCCTCCAATCCTGATGCCCCATTCTTCTTCATATAGTCCAGCTTCTCGGATTATTTTCTCAGCATACAGACTGAATAAGTATGATGAAAGGATACAACCCTGACACACACCTTTCTTGACTTTAAACCATGCAGTATTCCCCTGTTCTGTTCAAATGACTGCCTCTTGGTCTATGTGCAGGTTCCGTATGAGCACAGTTAAGTGTACTGGAATTCGCATTCTTTGCAGTATTATCCATAATTTGTTATGATCCCCATAATCAAACGCCTTTGCATAGTCAATAAAACACAAGTAAACGTCTTTCTGGTATTCTCTGCTTTCATCCAGGATCCATCTGACATCAGCCGTGATATCCCTTGTTCTACACCCTCTTCTGAATTCAGTTTGATTTTCTGGCAGTTCCCTGTCAATGTACCGCTGCAACCATTTTTGAATTATCTTCAGCAAAATTTTGCTTGTGTGTGCTATTAATGATATTGTTCGATAATTACCACATTCTGTTGGATCATCTTTCTTTAGAATGGGCACAAATAGTGTCTGTTGGCCAGGTAGCTGTCTTCCTAATTTTTTGGCATAGAAGAGTGAGTGCTTCCAGCGTTGCATCCATTTTTTGAAACATCTCTATTGGTATTCCATCAGTTCCTGGAGCCTTGCTTTTCATTAATGTCTTCAGTGCAACTTGGACTTCTTCCTTCAGTACCATGGGTTCTTGATCATATGCTACCTCCTGAAATGGTTGAACGTTGACCGATTCTTTTTGGTACAGTGACTCTGTGTATTCCTTCCATCTTCTTTTTTTTCATCTTTATTTTTATGAGTTGGTTTGTTAACTTTCTTTGTGGTTACCATGAATTTTACCCTTATCTTTATAGGTTTGAAACAGTCTGCCCTTACTTGGTATAGCCTTGCCTTCCTCTCCATTAGAAGGTTCTATACCTATGCCGTTTATTCCCTCTTTCATTGTCTTGATGTTGTTGTC
>NW_004444008.1:11483623-11501950 GCF_000243295.1 Trichechus manatus latirostris
GGGTTTCAGGATTGTTGATTCTCTGTTTGGCTTAGTTTTTCGGATCTTTGTTGTGGAGGGACGGCGTGGTGCTTCTGCCTAGACCGCCATCTTGCCGGAGTCTCTCCTTCCATCTTCTTTTGATGCTTCTTGCATCATTCACCATTTTGCCCGTAGAATCCTTCAACATTGCAACTCGAGGCTTGAGGTTTTTCTTCAATTCTTTTAGCTTGAAAAATGCAGAGTGTGTTCTTTCCTTTTGGTTTTCTAACTCCAGGTCTTTGCACATTTCATTGTAATACTTTGCTTTGTCTTCTCGAGCCGCCCTTTGAAATCTTCTGTTCATCTCTTTTACTTCATCATTTCTTCCTTGTGCTTTAGCTACTCGATGTTCAGGAGCAAGTTTCAGTCTCTTCTGATGTCATCTCACAACTCGTCTGATCTTCAGTAATTAGTGTTCAGTGCATCATATCTATTCTTGAGATGGTCTCTAAATTCAGGTGGGATATAGGTAACGTTGTATTTTGGCACTTGTGGACTTGTTCTAATTTTATTCAGCTTCAGCTTAAAACTTGCATATGACCAATTGATGCTTCCAGCATCACGGCAACATGCAAGCCAGCACAGTACGACAGACTGACGGACAAGTGGTGGAACTATTCATTTAGGGAGTTTAATTATTTTTTTAAAATTTTTTGTGGTAGGAATATACATAACACAGCATTCACCAATTCAATATTTTTTCTGTTTACATTTCGGTGACACCCATTATATTAATCATTTGTGCAGTTGTCACCGGTATCCATTGCCAAGTTTTCCATCACCGTGAGCAGATTCTCAGTGCTTCCTAAGCAGTAAGTCCCCTTTCCCCCTTCCTGTCACCCTTGATAACCACTGATAAACTTTGGGTCTATGCATTTGCCTGTTCCAGATATTTCGTGTAAGTGGGATCATGCATTTGTCCTTTTGTGACTGACTTATTTCACTCTGCATGTTTTCAGGGTGCATCCATGTTGTAGCTTGCATCAGAGCTTCGTTTCTGTCTGTGGCTGAGTAATGGTCCATCGTGTGTATGTGTCACGTTATGTTTATCCATGTATCTGGTGATGGAAATCTAGGCCTTTTTTGGCTGTTGTGAATAGTGCTACAGTGGACTTTGGTATACCCGAACGATTATTAATATTTTAAAAACTGTATCACAAAGAAACTTACAGTGTGAAATGCTGTCCACACTAATGGAAGGAGAAGTGTTCTGTAGTCAGCAGGAAAAGGCAGCTAGCCCACCCGAAGGCCCCGGCCTCAACAACAGCACGCCGCCTCAAATCTGACCTAGAATCTCAGTGCAGCTCCCTCCGATCACAGATGAGGGATGTGAACCGGAGTCCCGCAGTTTGCCCATAGCAGTGGATACCCAGCTTGCTTCTCGTCCAGGCACCACTGGACAGCTGCTGGAGCCTGCGGCCGTGGCCACAGGAAGCGTGCCTGGAGACCTGGCCTGGTGGGGACCTGCCTGTGTGGACAGCCACCCACTGCCGTGTCTGACTCCATTCCCCTCCCCACCCCAGTTCTGTGTCCCCAAGGCTACACTGCTGATGGGTGCACGGAGGCACGGGTGGGATGGGACATAGGGCCCCCACTTCCCAGGTCCCTCCCACCAGTCCAGCAGCCCTGCCTCACTCACTCGAGCTCTGTCGTTATTGAACCCCAAGTTCCCCTCCTTGACACAGGTCCCCTGCATTCACTTCCCGCCCTTGCCTCCAGCCAGAGCCATGACCCTCTCCACAGACCCCTGCCTGACCAAGCGCCTCCTCTCTGGGCCTGTGCCAGCTCTTCCTCCTCCAGGGCTCTGGTCAGGTGCCAGTGACCAGGGTCAGCTGAAGTCTGACCTCTGCCATGGAGCGTCCGCCAGCTGGCTGTGTCAGTCTCCAGGAGGGCTGTCTGCATTCGGGTGCTGGGCCAGCGCTGGAGTTCCTGACGCCGCTGGGCTGGGGCTGAGACCGTGCATGTCTTGAGAGCCCCAAGGCTGCTGATGCTGTTGGTCCAGGCGCCTTTGAGACTCGTTGCTGTGCCCAGCGTCTTCAGATGGCACTGTGCGCCTTGGCTCTGACGTCTGAATCACATCATCCATATTCACCTGGCACGTGGCAAGTGCAGCCTGGTTACTGCTGTCCTTTTAGGACCAGCTCATCTGCCCAGAGGGTAGAAGGCAGGTCACAGAGTGTCTGTGCCCCAGGGTCCTGCCAGCTTCCACCTCTCAGCAGTCACAGACATCAAGTCGGAGGGAACCTTAATCTAGGGGACATGAGTCACCTGTGTGAGCCTGGCCTCGTGCACCCCAGGTCCCTCTGTGATTCGAGTTTCTCTGGGGATACGGGAGGAAGAGCAAATCTCAGGGATGAGAGAGTGCTAACGGGCCTCAGTGATTATTCTAGATCCTTCTGTCTAAAACAGATTTGGAGGAACTTGCCCATTTTTTTTCAGAGTTAGTGTAGAATGCTATTCACTTTCCTTTTTAGTAATTCAAAATCCTCCTTAAATCCTACTCTGTTTCTCCACGCACCATATTCTGTCACCCTGGGGAAGTTGGAGGGTCTAGTGTGGTCCCCACAAAGGAAATTGATGTTCTTTTGAATTACGGTATTGACAAAGAATATTGAATATACCATGGAATGCCAGAAGAAATAAGTCTGTCTTGGAAGAAGTACAACCAGAATGCTCCTTAGAAGGAGGATGGTGAGATTTCATCTCACATACTTTGGACATGTTAACAGCAGGGACCAACCCCTGGAGAAGGACTTCATGCTTGGTCAAGTAGAGGGTCAGCGAAAAAGAGGAAGACCCTCAAGGAGATGAAGACTTGAGTTAAGGATCCGCCTGCCGAGTCAAATGTACCTTCCAATATCTTTGTGCTTTGGGGTAGTTTTTAAAGGACTTCACATAGTTTTTAAAGGTCTTCACGTTGGCTCTTCTGGCACGTGGGCGGTTTGTTTTGCTTCCTTGAGTGGTTTCTAGAAGCACTGAGGGGCCAGGCCCTGGGTTACCCTGGGGGGACACCAAGTTGGGGTCTCAGTGCAGAGCCTCCAGTTCCTCTGAGGCCCTCCCAGGCTGTCCAGTCCAAGATTCCCACTTCTGGGCAGATGTGTTCGTGGCTCTGCCTTTCATCTTGGCCTCTGTCTCTGAGTTCCCTAGTGCTATACCACAACGAGTGTTTGTAACCAACAGAAATCAGTTTTCTCACAATTTAGGAGGCTAGGAGTCCAAATTCTGGGCACCACCCACAGGGGAAGGCACTCTCTGTCAGCCCTGGCGAAAGACCCTTGTCTCAGCTTCTGTAGCCCAGGCGTTCCTTCGCGTGACACCTGTCTTCCCCCTCCCATTTTTGCTGACTTCTGTGTCCGATCTACTTTTTGTGTCTCAGGAGTGATTAGGGTTAGGACCCACCCTGCACTGATAGGGGTCTCATTAACGTAACAAAGAAAGCATTACTTCCAGACCAGATTACGTCCACAGGTCTAGGGGTTAGGCTGCCAACACAGATTCTGGGGGGACATGATTCAGTCTGTAACACCTCCCATCTGTATTCATATTACTTTCCTTTTTTAACACTTAACTTAAAAAAAAAAGTATTTTGTGCAGACTGCAAAGTGAAAACTCTGAAACCTCAGAAAAAGCATCATTGACCATGCAGATGAAGCTACTTCTTAGATCCCACGGGGGTTGGAAATGTCTCTAGAAAACTCTCACCATCTCATGGACACAAAGTCCCCCGCGTGGATGGCTGGGGGTCTCAGAGCGGGCCCCGGCGAGGCATCAGTAGGCACCGCCCTGCACCGCTGTGGCTCTGTGTTACTCACATTGCTTCAGGAGATAACCCCTGTGGTGACCGGAGCCCCAAGCGGTGGCTGCTGCTTTTCTTTTTATTGCACTTTAGATGAAGGTTTACAGAGCAAATTAGTTTCTGATTAAACAGTTAATACATATATTGTTTTGTGACATTGGTTGCCAACCCTACAACATGTCAGCACTCTCCCCTTCTTGACCTTGGTCTCCTTATTACCAGCTTTCCTGTCCCCTCCTGCCTTCTCATTCCTGCCCCTGGGCTGATGTGCCCATTTAGTCTCATTTTGTTTTATGGCCCTGTCTAATCTTCGGCTGAAGGGTGAACCTCAGGAGGGAATTCACTGCTGAGTTAAAAGAGTGTCTGGGGGCCATACTCTCGGGGTTTCTCCAGTCTGTCAGGCCAGTCAGTCTGATCTTTTGTGTGTGTGTGAGTTAGAATTTCGTTCTGTATTTCCTCCAGCTCTGTCCGGGACCCTGTATTGTGATCCCTGTCAGAGCAGTCGGTGGTGGTAGCCGGGCACCATCTAGTTGTCCTGGACTCAGTCTGGTGGAGGCTGTGGTAGTTGTGGTCCATTAGTCCTTTGGACTAGTCTTTCCCTTGTGTCTTTGGTTTTCTTCATTCTCCCTTGCTGTAGACGGGGTGGGACCAGTGGAGGATCTTAGACAAGCGGCGCTGTTGTTTTTAACACAGCTGGCTCCTCACCCACCCTGACTTCCTCTAGTTGTTGGCAGGCCTTACCTCCTGCTGTCCCCACGCCTCAGCCCTCGCTCACAGCCCTTGCTCCATGTCTGCTGCACTGCTCCCAGGGTGCAGGCCCAGGAGGACACCCCCCTGCAGACTGCTAGGGGAGACACAACCTTCTCTGCCTTCAGACGTCCCAGCCCTGGGCCTTCCCCACGCTGTGACCTCGAGTGTCCCCAAGGGGCTGATGTGGGATGAGCCGCTGTACAGCAGGTGGGTTCAGAGTATCCCTCTTCTCTCCCACAGGGCCCTGGGCGTCTCTGTCACAGATTACACGTTTGAGGACTGCCAGCTGGCCCTGGCGGAAGGACAGCTCCGTCTCCCCTCAGACACTTGCCTTCTAGAATTTGCCAGGCTTGTGAGAGGCCTCGGGTGAGCTCCTGGCTTATTCTTGTTCATGAACGCTTAGTGAGAAATGGCCCACAGGTGCTGTGGTGGGCTTCAACAGTCTAGGCTCTGACAGGCCCTGCCAGGGCCTCTCCCCAGCTTTGTTTCCCAAGGCCCGGAACCCGGCTCGACCAGGCCTTCCAGCTAGAGACACTGTAGGCAGAAGTTCATGGGGAGCGTCAACAAAGAAATAGATTCCCTACCAGGGCGGAGTCTCTGGGTGGTGCACACAGTTAACGCGCTTGGCTGCTAACGGAAAGGTTGGAGGGTCGAGTCCACCCAGACATGCCTCGGAAGAAAGGCCTGGCGATGAGTTTCTGAAAAATGAGCTATGGAGAACCCTATGGAGCACAGTTCTACTCTGACACACCTGGGGTCACTAGAGTCGGAATCAGCTCAATGACCAAGAAAAGACCAGGTCCACTGAACCAGACCCTCCCAGCTTCGGCCCCAGCAAGCCAGACTTTTGTAAAGACCCCTGGGGTCTCTGCTTCAGTAGCTTCCACTTGGCCGGACTAGAGCACTGGCCCCGGGCCAGGCCGTCCCTGAGGCTAACAGCAGATACCCGGTCACTGCCGTCCTCTACAGAGCCACCACGTGGTTCCAGCGGCTCCTGCTTCAGGGCCAGGCTGCATGGACATACTGGAAGACCAGTGGTATAGACGCCTCTCTGGATGTGGAGGCCATGGCAGCCTCCCCTTCCCCCGCCCATTCCTCTGCAGCCCCAGCCCTGCGTCCCACCTGTAGCTGGTGGTAATGAGTGAGAAGCCAGAGCAGAGTGCGTACAGCTGCCCCCGCTGGCCCAGGTCACACGAGGCACCCACGCCTGAATCCACGGTGGTGGGTGGGGTACAACCCCGTTTAGACGCTTAGAAGAAATACGGCGGGCGCCTTCACGTGGTTAGAACAACTTTTCTTCAAAACGCACTCGCTGCTCTTTATATAAATAATTTTAATATTTTGTTCAGGTTTAAATATATATAACATTAAATCCCCTGTTTTTTAGTATTTTGTGCTTTTATTGGAAAAAAAGAAATCTTTCCCTCTTTTCGTTTAGACTAAAGCCAGAAAAACTTGAAAAAGATCTGGATAAATATTCAGAAAGCGCTAAACTGAAGAAGGGCCAGAAGATCGACCTGGCGGAGTTCGCCGCGTACCTGGAGGTCCCCATTTCCGACACGCTGGAGGGCATGTTCTCACTGTTTGACGAGGTGGGGGCTGTCGCTCGGGCGGTGGGGGGGCTTGGTGAAAACTCCAACTTTTGACAACCTAAATTGTTTTCATTATAAGATCAGCACATTTTAGACAATTTGGAGGCTAGAAAGCAGAAAACCACCCTTCATTGCCCAACGCTAGCCACCCAGGCTTATCGTTTTGGTAGGTTTCCTCCCATCCTTTTAAATGCATGTAGAAATTTGATTTTTAAATTAACCTTTCCTGATAAAAGTGTCAGGAGTTTGTTGTTGTTTGTTTTTATTTTTTAATCAGATTGCCAAAAAGCCTATTAATATCAAACAGCAGTTCCCAGCCAGCGTGGTCTCCCCATGGTCCCTTCCCCTGGGCCCACCGTTCACCCCACCAACGGGTCCTGGTCCCACTGGATTTTCTAGATAATGGGCTTCTTTCTCCGTTTACCAGTTTAGAGGCCGTCACCGGCTCTGTGTCTGCCTCAGGAGAGCCTCTCGCACAACCACCCCACTCCCCTCTCCACCAGCTGCGCGTGGTAACTAAGTCTTCAGTCCTGGTTAAGTGAGAAGTCAATGCTCATGTTACGCACCCAGTAATGCCCTGTGGTTGTTTCTATCCTTACAACACTTTTATTTTCCTGGAGTTAGTAACTGCATCGGTCTCAGTTATCTAGTGCTGCTGTAACAGAAATACCGCAAGTGGATGGCTTCAGCAAAGAGAAATTTATTCCCTCACAGTCTAGGAGGCTAAAAGTCTGAATTTATAGCGTCATCTCCAGGGAAAGACTTTCTCTCTCTGTCGGCCTCCGGGGAAAGGTCCTTGTCATGAGTCTTTCCCTGGTCTAGGAGCTTCCAAGCACAGACACCCCAGGTCCAAAGGACTGCTATTCTCCTGGCTCTTGTTTCTTGGTGGTATGAGGTCCCCCTGTCTCTCTGCTCACTTCTCTCTTTTCTATCTCAAAGATTGGCTTAAAACACAACCTAATCATGTAGATTGAGTCCTGCCTCATTAACATAATTGCCTCTAATCCTGCCTCATTAATATCATAGAAGTAGGATTTACAACACATAGGGAAATCACATCACATGACAAAATGGTGGACAATTACACAACACTGGGAATCGTGACCTAGCCAAGTTGATACACATTTTTGGGGGACACAATTCAATCCATAATGGCATCCTTTTAAAAAAGTCAGTTGTTTTCCACATACCTAGCCCCAATTTTCCTACCTGGTCCATCAGAACTGTTAAATGCCCATCTATGCTATTTTCCAAGCCAGCCAAAGGAAAATCCACGGTTGCTTTTTCCCCCATGGCCTTGCTCTGTCTTCTTCCCCTCTCCCCTGCCCCACCTGGACCTGCCACTCTGGCCACTTTGTAGCTGTCATGGGTGAGGGGAGCCTCCTCTCATCCTGGGTGCCTGGTGCCTTGTGGCAGCTCTGGGGACTCTCAGTCTTCTCCTTATTCTTGGGGTCCTGAAATGGCATCATGGGAACCTTTGTATCCATGGTGCCAGACACTGAGCAAGACTCACACCCCGGGCCTTCCCTCCTGCTGACTTTGTGACAAACCCCTCACCCACCATACCTCCTCTGCTCATTCTTCCTCAAGTTCTGATTGGCCATGTCCAACCTTGCAGGGTGCTTAGCTGGTCCTCTCTGCCCTTCCCTGTTCTCCCTCACGTCCTCTTTTCCTGTCTCCCTCTCATTATTTATTATTTCTGGGTCGTTTTGTGGGGCAGGGGGGTAGGTCTGTGCTTTTGGAGGTGCATTTCCCTTAGTTTGCTTTCAGAGTGCAATGTTCTGGGCACCTGGAGGTTTCTCTCAAAGCACTGGCCTTTGTGATAGGAATCAATATTGAAGTGCTATATGCAGTCTTTGAATAAAAGTTAATCTTTTTTGATGAATGAGGGCCACTTTTGATGAGTTGGGGCCGTGGTGGTGCAGTGGTTAAAGAGCTTAGTTGCTAACCAAAAGGTTGGCAATTAGAATCCATCACCCACTCCTTGGGAACCCTATAGTGCAGTTCTACTGTGTCCTATAGTGTCCTGTGAGTCAAAATCAACTCGATGGCAATGAGGTTTTTTTTTTTTTTTTTGATCAGTTAGCGACAGCATGCTAGAATTAGTCCACAAGGTCCCTTTTCTTTGTATTCTTCCCCATTTCTGTAAAAATGTGGCTCCCAGGGTGACGTGGGGACATATCCCTCAAGCCATGGGGGAAGCAGCCCCCGTACAGCATGGCCCCTGCACAGCGATCCTGTGCCCTGTCCGTATCCCCTGGCCCCATCTAGAATGTCCTTGTATTCACCAGAAACATACTCTCCATGTCCCCAGCTTCTCTGCTCATTCAGAGGAGTCACCTTCCACGCAGGGACCTACAGCACATCACCAGGGACAGTTAGCACGGAGCAGACTGGATGTCACAGCTGACAGTGCTGGGTGCTCAGCACCACGTTCAACTGCCGGAACCTTCTTTTCCTGATGCTCGATATTTTGCCATAAACAGTCCACATTCTCAGAGCCCAAATAGGAGCACTGGTGTTTACTGGTCTAATTTTCTAACGCAGAAGCCTTCAAAGGTGACAGCCCTTTTTGTATTTAAACACGTGGGGTTGCCGTGAGTCAGAATCGACTCAACGGCAATGGGTTTGGTTCTTGGTTTACGATTTACTATTGAGAAGCTTCATGTGGCAGTTCTGATGTTGTCATTGTTAGTTTCCATCAAGTCAATTCCGACTCACGGCAACCCCCCATGTACAGAGTAGAACTGCTTCATAGGGTTCTCAAAGCTGTGACCTTTCAGAAGCAGGTGGCGAGGCTCGTCTTCCAAGGCGCCTGTGGGTGGGTTTGAACTGCCAGCCTTTTGGCTAGTAGTCGAGCGCCTTCCTGTTCGTCACCCAGAGACTCCTGGGTGGTTCTGATAGACTTTGAACATTAATTGTAATGGCCCCAAAAAATGTAGGTGGGTGCAGTTGAGAAATTAGTGGGTTATGAATATTCTTGTGTAGGCTGTTTTCCTTTAGGCTGATACAACCAAGCAAGACTTAATTAACCCTTTAGTTATTACCCAGCAGGCAGTTTTTAAACACTGGCTTTTCCTATGTTCCGAAGGAGGTGGCCGGACTGTAACCTGAGGGTGTCTTTTTTCCACAGAGCGGCAGTGGCAAGATGGACCTACGGGAATATGTGATCGCCTTGTCTGTTGTCTGCAGACCGTCCAAGACTCTGGACACCATCCAGCTGGCATTCAAGGCAAGTGTCATTCGGTTGTGGAAAAATGAGACATGGATGATGTCAGGCCTGTGTAAGCGATCTTACTATGCTGGTGCTCAGAGGTAGGCAAATTCACAGGGTGAGTGCACAGTCCCCACAACGCTGCCCTCACTTCAGACACCAGCTGCAAGTTTGGGGGTCCCAGGGCCCCACCCTCACTTCTGACCAACTGGCTACACATCTGGGGGTTCCCACACCCCCTCAGTTTCTGTAACTCATGAGAACAACTCACAGAACCTCAGGGAAGAGCTATACTTATGTTTACAGGTATTACAGTAAAAACACACAAATCAGAACTAGCCAAAGGGATAGGGGCATGGGGTGAGGTCCCAAACGTGAAGCCTCTGTGTCCCTAGGGATGCGTCCCCCTCCTGGTGCACTGATGTAACACACAGAACACAGAAGATTACCAGCCAGGGAAGCTCACGGAGCTTCAGCTTCAGCCCCCAGTTTTTATTGGGGTTTCGTTACATAGGCGTGCTTGAGTGAACCACTGGCCATGTGACCGAACTCAGTCTCCAGCCCCCTCCCCTCCCTGGAGGTCAGGCTGATACTACGCAGCCCAAAGCCCCAACCTCTTCACTGCACGGCGAGCCCCTACCGCGTCACCTCCTTAGCATAAGCTATCAGGTGGGGCCCAAGGGTCCACCGTGAATAGCGGACTCGCCTAGCACTCGGGAAATTCCAAAGATTGAGGAGCTGCCTCCCAGGACGGCCAGAGTCTTTGTGACACATTTGGTAGATTTCCTACTCGCCTACCTTTTATTTTCACGTAAGCTTGGGTCAGTCCTTGTTTTTAAAATGCCAATAAACCTCAGAGAATCTGTTTCCTCCTGGGATTAACAATGCACAGTCGTAACACAGGCATGGAGCAGGGGCTTCCTGAGTGCCAGGTACCTGGGTGGGGCTGCTGGGTGCCCCTGTCCCTCGTGCTGCAGGACCTCCACCCATCATTACCTCTCACCAGCCCATTGGCCATGGTGGGAAGCAGTGCTCAGAGAGCTAAGGAGCTGCCCCAGCTCAGCTCAGAGTTTGGGGTCAACCCAAGGTTGAGCCATTCTCCACAGGACAGCAGAGTGCAGGGATTCTGGGAGTGACGGGGTCCCGGCCCACCTGCAGAATCACGTGCCTTACCTAGACCTAGGATGGAGTCAGTTCCAGCTTTGCCCATCAGGGAAACACATCGGGTACTTCTTCAAGGTGTGATTCACACTAGCCAGACTCACACAAGCGTGTTGTGTGAGCCAAGCTGCCTGGATCTCACTGCTTGGGAAACCTGTGTCTCACTTCAACCCCAGTGTATCCACTCCACAGCCACCCTGGGAAATTCAGCACAGTCCTCCTAGGGCTTACGTGTAATTAACTGCATGATGTAAGCATTTGGTAGCACCATATAGGGAAACCTGACCTACCTTGTCCAAACAAAGGCTCTGCCAGCCTGAGCAGGCTACTTCTGAGGGCTTATGGCTACCCTGCTGCCTCAGCTTCACTGGGCATCCACACTATGATGGGCCCTGCCCCAGAAACTGTGGGGCCACTGTGTGGAGTACCTAATATGACAGCGTGGGTCGGGGGGACCCATTTCCTGATGGAGGTTGACAGTCTTCCTGGCGAGGTGCTGAGGGTCTCACCTGTGGGGAGCAGATAACAGACTGCAGAAGGAGGTGCTGGGTTGAGGAATGCTCTCTGGAGAGGTTGACCTCACCTATGGGTGGAGCACATATTGCCAGTCAGGGGAGGGCAGGACCACGGGGCTGTCAGATCCTCTGTGGACACCATGAGCCGCTCTCTCGGGAAGGCCTCACACCATAGCTAACAGTGACCACCTCGGGGTCAGGAATGGTGATCCCCTTTCTCAGGCTGGCTCTGTAAAGCAGGCCAGGCCCGCGCACGTGCACTGGCCCAGGGTCGCGTGGACAAGCTGTGTCCCCACAGCAGTGCCAGAGTGGCCTGCTGTGCAGGCCTTGTGACCATGCCAGCCTGTTTTGCCGATGTCCACACGGTCTGGACTTGCGGGTTAAGTGGCTTGCCTCATTCTCACACCCTTGTAGGGCGCCGCCCTCTCGTCCCTGCCTGCAGCCTGTACCCTTCACATTGTCACCGTTTGCAAATCACATGGCCGCTGTCCTGTCTGATGCCCCGACACATGCCCTGAGCCCCTCAGAGCACGTTCAGGGTGGGGTTTGCAGGGTTAGCACGTGGGAGCTGGGGCAGCAAGGTCTTACACGGAGCGCTTTTGTAACAGAAATGAGCGTGATTGTATCAGCATGTTGCCTTGGAGGCATAAATGTGTTATTGCTGTTGTTCTTGTTGGATCCTGTTGAGTTGATCCCAACTCATAGCGACCCCAAGTGACAGAGTAGAACTGCCCCATAGAGTTTTCTTGGCTATAATCTTTATGGAAGCAGATCACCAGCTTTTTCTCCTGCGGAGCCACTGGATGGGGTCGAACTGCCAGCCTTTCACTTAGCAGCCAGGCGCTTAACTGCCGCACCATGTAGGACTTCCGTATTTTACAATTAAAAGTTCTCCCGGGCTGATTGCTGAGATACTGAATCATGTTTACGATAAACCCGTTGCCGTCGAGTGGATTCCAACTCATAGCGACCCTATAGGACAGAGTAGAACTACCCGATAGGGTTTCCAAGGAGCAGCTGGTGGATTCGACCTGCCAGCCTTTTGGTTAGCAGCTGAGCTCTTAACCACTGCGCCACCAGGGCTCCATATTTATGATAGCACTGAAAATTCCAGAGACACGTGCAGATGCTGGTGACATTCCTGAAGTAGAGCTCTCAAGCATTTTTGGGTCCCTTGTTTTTGCTTTCTTTCTGCGTTATTATTACATGAAACCTTAAGATGTGGTCGTGGTAGAAATCCTAACAGCTCAGAAAGGTGGGAAATGAAAACCCAGAGGGCTCTCTCTGCTCTGTTGTGACCCCTGTCCTTCTCAGCCTTTCTCATACATTCCTCTAGAATAAATTTCTGGAAGCAGAAATATTATGTACAGTAAAACCTGCAAGAGCCAGAACTCACCAGGACTGCCTTGTTTTTTTCCAGGTCTCGCAAGTTTTCTGCCTTTGACAGGGTGCAGTCACCACTTTTCTATCGCTGTCTGTTATTGGAAAATATTTGAGTTTCCCTTCGCTGACCGGTTTCCACATTACACAGGTTCCGGCTTTCACAGGTTTTACTATACTGGTAGTCCCCAAGTTGCAACGGGACTCCATTCTGACAACTCTGTTGTGAGTCAGTTCTGATGTAAGTCACATGCCTTTTTTTATTTTAAGTTTTCATTTTTATTGTATTTTATTATCAGTATCTTTGCAAATCTGATCATTGGGGGTTGGCGTGAGAGTGATAGCATCAGCAAACTATACACTGCAACATTGTATGTGGTACATATTCCCAACGATAAGATGTACCGAAAAAAAGGACGGTCCTAAGTGTGATTCATTGTAACTCGAATACACCACAAGTCGGGGACTACCTGTATATAGCACTGTTTTTTTTTTCAGAACTAAAACTGCAAAGCTGGCAGCAGAATATTCATGCTCACTCAGATATCGTGTCCCCGGTGAAGCAGCTGCATGACCACTAGGTGGGGTAGGAAGCCTAGGTTGCACTGCCCCTAGAGGGTGAAGGGGTATAGTGAATAGAGGCAGGCCAGCGGGAGGCAGAGAAAGGTGCCTTGGGTTTTGGCTGGGTCAGTTGTGAGCTTCCAGTAGCACCCGAATGGACTTAGTATGCAGATACTTGCTTCAACAAGTCTAAAGGTAGGAGAAAACTTGGGGCCCAAGACGCAGATTACAGTTGCCGGCAGGTTAAGGCGGTGTTTGAAGCCAGGGGTTCCCAGGAGGGCACCTGGGGAGGGAGAGCTGCCCAGCAGAGGTAGGGCCGTGAGAAAGCGTGCTGTCAGACAAGCCAGTATCCACGGGGGACAGGGAATCCTCGATGGTCAGGAGGGAATGCTGTGGCAGAAGTCCAAATTGGGCACGGTCAGCCAGGTCAGATGGCACACAGGCGGAGGTCAGAGAAGGCTGGCTCATTCGCTCCACCCAGCAAACATCTATGACCGCCCACGTGGCGCCTGCAGTTCTCAAGGCACGGGGATCAGCGCTGAAGGGACACACAGACGTCCTGCCCCAGAGAGCCCCCCTCTGAATGGGAGGAGGGGGCAGAGTGTAAACTAGAAAGTACCACACAGGGTGTAGGTGTGGGTTTGTTGGAGCACAGTGCAGAGGTGAGAGAAAGAAGGCTCGGGAGGGGCGTGGCGCTGAGAGCAGAGGTGCCGCAGGCAGAGGGGACGGACCAGACCAGGGCGTGACCACTTAGCCACTGTGATCTTGGTAAGAGATGACTCTGGTTGAAGAAAGATTGGGAGGTGGGGTGAGGGAAGGGAGGCCCAGGGTTCAGAAGGCAGGAGACACTGGGCATGCTCATGTCCTGACAGGAGGTCACTGAGAGACCACGGAACAAGAAGGGGGATTAACTGCAGAGGCCAGCCTTGATGGGCATGGGGAGGGCACAGACTCCATGACCCGGGGTGGGGTGGACGCAGGCCCAGGACCTGGAGCCTGTTCCGGTTCTGCCCTGGACAGGGAGCCCACGGGCACTTTCCGAGAGGCAGACCGAGGGCTGGGCTCTGAGTGGGTGAGTCTGTGACAGGGGTCCCCAGATCAGACTCATATGAAACAGAGGTGCGGAGAGAGACTGCAGAGTCGGGCAGGGGTCAGTGATATGCACAGAGATGAAAGTCTGGAGCTTGGCGGGGTGGGGGGTGGGGAGCTGCAGACCTGGCTGAGCAGAGGCTGGAGCACAGGTGTTCTGAGGCACCTGTCCACAGGTGATGGCCTCTTAACCCTTCTGCAGCCCCTGGTCTAGGCAGAGCAGACGAGCCTCCCTCCCCAGAACTGTGGTGTGGTCTCCTGGGCCCAGCAGGAGGAGGAGGGCTAGCGATGGGCGGGGTTCCAGGTGCCCACCACTCCCCAGTTCCCACCCTGACCCACAGAGCACCCCCAGCACCCTCAGCACCTCCCACTCCTCTCCTCCCTGTGTCCCCATTTCATCTTGGCGTCCTTACAACTTCTCTCTCGTCACCCACCTGTTTTCTTGCGATTTCTAACAGCTGGTTCAAGGTATTAGTGCTGTAGACATGTTCCCTATAACATGTATCCCTAAAGGCAAATGCCCTCAAGGAAATTCTGAAAGCAGGACATGACGCTCCAGACTTTCCTTGTGGCCCACCCATCCTTTGGGAAATAGGGTCACTTCTATTGTTTCTGAGGTAGAGCTTCCTAACCGAGCTAAATATTCACCTTTTAATCTCATTATGGAAACCCTGGTGGCATAGTGGTTAAGAGCTACAGCTGCTAACCAAAAGGTCTGCAGTTCATATCTACCAGCTGCTCCTTGGAAACTATGGGGCAGTTCTGCTCTGTCCTATAGGGTCTCTATGAGTCGGAATCAACTTGACAGCAATGCGTTCGTTTTTTGGGTTTTTTTTTTTTAAATCTCATTATGGAGCCCTGGTGGCACAGTGGTTAAGCATTCAGCTGCTAACCAAAAGTTCAGCGGTTCAAATCCACCCAGCTCTCCTTGGAAACCCTATGGGGCAGTTCTACTCTGTCCTATAGGGTCCCTGCGAGTTGGAATCGACTCAATGCCGTGGTTTTTTTTTAATCTCATTGTGACAGCCCTGGTGGTGGAACAGTAAAGCGCTCTACTGTTAACTGAAAGGGTGGTGGCTCAAACCCACACAGCAAACTGCTTCTATAAAGATCACAGCCTAGAAAACCCTATGGGGCAATTCTCTGTAACACACGGGGTCAGTGTGAGTTGGAATCGACTCAACAGCACCTAACAACAACAGTCTCACTGTGAGTAGCTTGGTGGTACAAACGGTTAACACACTCAGCTGCTAACCGAAAGGTTGGAGGTTGGAGTCCACCTAGAGGCACCTCAGAAGAAAGGCCTGGAGATCTACTTCTGGAGCATTAGCCACTGAAAACCCTACGGAGCACAGTTCCACTCTGACACGTGTGGGGTCGCCATGAGTCAGTTGATTTGATGGCAACTGGTACTGTTAATCTCATTGTACTTACTGATTTCTGAGTGAGTGAGTTACCGGATAGGGGCCAGTAGAGTCTGTGTCTGTGGGTCAAAAAGTATTTGCTGAGTGTCCACAAAGTGTTAGGAGCACACTGGGGGCCCAAGTCCCTGAGAGTTAACAACGCAGCTCTGCTCTGATAGCGCCCACGTCCACCCTGTGACCTGCAGGCTCCTGTCCCAGATGCTCATGTCCTGGCGATCCTGGGAGGGTGAGACCAGGCCTGCTGGAGAGCTGGGACAGTCCTGTGGGGAAAATCTGGCCCAGCCCTGGACAGGCTGGCTGGGCGGGTGCAGAGGGAGTGGCTGAGCATGAAGGTTCCCTGTCTTAGTCATCTAGTGTTGCTCTAACAGAAACACCACAAGTGGATGGCTTTAACAGAGAAGTTTATTCTCTCACAGTCCAGTAGGCTACAAGTCCAAATTCAGGGCATCAGCTCCAGGAGAAGGCTTTCTCTCTCTGTCAGCTCTGGAAAAAGGTCCGTGTAATACATCAGTCTTTCCTTGGTCTGGGAGCTTCTCAGCACAGGAACCTCAGGTCCAAAGGACGTGCTCTGCTCCCGGCCCTGCTTTCTTGGTGGTATGAGGTTCCCATGTGTCTCTGCTCGCTTCTCTCTTTTATACCTCAAAAGAGATTGGACTAAGACTATCTAATCTTGTAAACCTCCTCAGTATAACCTCATCGTGGTGATAGAATTTACAACACATAAGGAGATCACGTATAACCTCATCAGAGTGATAGAGTTTACAATACATAAGGAAATCACATCAGATTACACAATCATACAGTACTGGGAATCATGACCCAGCCAAGTTGACAGATATTTTTGGGGGACACAATTCAATCCATGACATTCCCCTTTGCTCGTAGATGTACGCGTCGCAGGAGGACGGCTGCATAAACGAGCGAGACCTGTCCTGCATCCTGAAGACGGCCGTGGGTGTGGCGGAGCTTCCTGTGGCGGACCTCTTCAGTGCCATCGATGAAGACGAGAAGGGAAGAATCTCCTTTGGTGAGTAGCCCTGAAGTGGGGTTAAGGTCCCGGGGCAGGGGTAGGGAAAAGTTAAGGTGTCCCCGCTGAGCAGGCAGGGTGCATGGAGGCCCCCACCCTCTTCACCAGCCTGCCCATTTCCTTGGCAACACCAAAACTGCTTTCCTCAAAGGAAGATTCTGTCAGGAAGCCAGCAGGGATGGGTAGGGGGCTTGCAAATCTCATTTCTTCAAATGTTTAATGAAACCCAATCCCGAACATGTTCTGAAGCTTAGAGCCCGTTATAGACACTGTGTCCACCCAGGGCTGCGGGCCGTGTGGGCTGTGCCCAGTGGCAACTCCTGGGTCTGCGGCCAGGGTCCTGGGTGTGGGAGGGGTGAGTCCACGGCCGCTCAGAGGGTGTCCTTCCACCCTGAGGGGCTCCAGTGTTGTCACCAGGCAGCCATGCCACAGGCGTGCACCCACTTAGCCGCGCCAGGGTTATCCGCAGGGAGGGCACCCGAGGACCAGTGCAGACGCTCTTCCTGGCTGTGAGCTCACCTCTCTGGGATGTGTCACTGGGTCACTAGTACAATGACGGCATTTCTGGAGCACAGGCAGCTGATGGCAGAGGCAGGGACTGTGACCAGGCCCAGAGCAAGAAGTGGCAAGGTTTTAAATCGCTGTGGACAGGGAGCAAAGCTGTCCCATGTGGTGACTCCCTCCCATCTGAGTGTGGATGAGGGCCAGTGCGAGAATCAGGGCAACACTGCGAGGCTTTCAACCCCCCTGCTCCGCGCCCACCCCCCGCCCCCCGTGCACACGGTGGGCTTCTCCGTACCCCATCCCCCATCACAGTGGGCGCAGTGGCCCGGCTTTGGAGGACTGTCTTAAGTAAATGCGAAATCGTCCATGAAAGCACCAAGAGCTCCCTGGCAAGGTTGGGAGAAGGGCGTGGGGTCTGGGGACCTGGGACAGAGTGGGGCCGACATCCCAAGATGACAGATTCTCAGGAAACTTCTCTAAGGAGAGCACCTGAGCCAAGCGAGCTGGTGCAGACCCAGGAACGAGGGCCCGGAACCTGTGCAGAGACGCTGAGGCAGCCTGCCAGCACGGGCACCAGCATGCCCGTTTCCGAGTCAGTGTGTCTCGTCATCTTTCTGACCAACGACATCTCTGGATGGTCATTGTTCCTAGCTTGTTCAGATGTGTTCTTAAAGCGGTGTCCAATTGTCACTGTGCGTGTGTCTATGTAGTGTGTTGTGTGGTCTGTGTGGTGTGCTGTGTGCATGTGTGGTGTGTGTGTGTGTGGTGTGTGTCTGTGTGTGTGTAGTATGTGTGTCTGTGGTACATGCGCGTATGTGTGGTGTGGTACGTGTATGTCTGAGTGTGGTGTGTTGTGTGTGTCTGTGTGGGGTGTTTGTGTGTTGTGTATCTGTGTCTGTGGTGTGGGTGTGTCTGGTATACGTATGTGTATGTATGATGTGTATGTGTCTGTGGTCTGTGTATCTGTGGGGGGGATGTGTGTCTATGGCTGTGTGTGTTGTGTGTATGTATGTGTGTCTGTGTGGTGTGTGTGGTGTGTGTGTGGTATGTATGTATTTGTGTCTGTGGTGTGTATGTGTGTGTGTCTGTGGTGTGTGTATGTATGTGTCTGTTGTGTGTGGTGTGTGTGTGTGGTATGTATGTATTTGTGTCTGGTGTGTATGTGTGTGTGTCTGTGGTGTGTGTATGTATGTCTGTGGTGTGTGGTGTGTGTGTGGTATGTATGTATTTGTGTCTGTGGTGTGTGTGCTGTGCGTCTGTGGTACGTATGTATGTGTGTCTGTGTGGTGTGTG
>NW_004444008.1:11502271-11531654 GCF_000243295.1 Trichechus manatus latirostris
TGTATGTATTTGTGTCTGTGGTGTGTGTGCTGTGCGTCTGTGGTACGTATGTATGTGTGTCTGTGTGGTGTGTGTGTCAGTGTGATGTGTGTGTGCTGTGCGTGTGTGGTACGTATGTATTTGTGTCTGTGGTGTGTGGTGTGTGTGTCTGTGGCGTGTGTGTGTAGTATGTGTGTTGTCTGTGAGTGTTTGTGCATTTGTTTTTGTCGTCATTGACAGTGGCTGATGCTTCCTGGTGTGGTTGGTTTTGTTGCTGACGATCTCTTTACTGAATGCTGACCAATTGCAGGCTATTTCCAGTAAGGACTGTTCCAGGGTTTCCCACAAGGTGTCACTGGCCTTCATGTTTTCAGAGCTGCTTACAGTCTGTAATCTGATACATCCAGCCCCTTGTGCTCAACAAAACCTCCACACAGTGTGCAGCCCGGCCCCGTTCCGACACAATGGCATGGACAAACAGAAGCTCAGGTGGTTAGCCCCAGCTGTGCCTGGTTTCCTCCGTGATAAAATGTGTGTGATTGCCTTCGGCTGGGTTTGCTAATGGAGCATAACCAGTGAATATATAAAAAAGAGTATATATAAATATAGACAGATTTATTCCAAGGAAATGGCTCATGTAGTTGTGGAGGCTGGGGTCCCAAATCCATGGGTCAGGCTTCAGGCTGGAGGCCTTGCTTGACTTACAGTTGCAGGGGCTGATGAACCCGTAATCAGCATGTCAGATGGCAAACTGCCGGCTCACAGGACTGCAGGAGCCAACAAATCCCCAAATCTGCAGGTCAGGCAACAGGCTGCTGGCTCACGCCCCAAGAACTACAGGTCAGAGGATGACAAGTCGGGTGCAGGAAAGAGATAGAGTGAGCGAGCTTTGCCAGAATATCCATATATACTGGATGCAGGCCACACCCCAAGGAAACTCCCCTTCGAACTGATTGGCGGCTCAGATCAGATCACAAAATGGAGGATGATTACACAGTATCTGTCAAACCACTGAGAAGCATGGCCTAGCCAAGTGGACACGTACTGTTAGCCATGACAGCAATCAATGGTCTTTATCTCCCAGAGTGTCAGATTTTGATCCAGACACATTTTCCTTAGACCTTTTCCTCCAATTAACAGTACTTTGCATGCCCTAGGAGCCCTGGTGACACAGGGGTTAAAGCACTTGGCTGCTAACCAAAAGATGGGGGTTCAAACCCACCAGCCACTCCTCCATGGGAGAAAGATGCGGCAGTGTGCTTCTGTTAACGATTACTCATTGCCGTCAAGTCAATTCCAACTCCTAGCAACCCTATATGACAGAGTAGAATTGCCCCATAGAGTTTCCAAGGCTATAATCTTTATGGAAGCAGAGTGCCACATCTTTATCCTGCAGAGCGGCCAGTGGGTTTGTACTGCTAACCTTTTGGTTATTAGCCGAGTGCTTAACCACTGTGCCACCAAGTCTCCTCTGTAAAGATTTCAGCCTTGGAAACCCTATGGGGCAGTTCTACTCAGTCCTACAGGATTGCTGTGAGTCGGAATCAACTTGACAGCAACAGGTCAGGTTGCTTGTACCAAGTAGCCAGGATATATCCATTGAATTGAAAATCATAAGCTTTCTTTAGATTTTCCCCAAAGTGGGAACAGTAAAAGGACAGGTAACCTGCCCCTTTGTTTTCACAGTGACTTAGTGCCAGCAGAGGAAGCCTGAGGTTCAAGTGCTTGTCACCTCCAAAAGTGTCTGCTCATCAGTCTACCCTCCCCGAGGGTGTGTGGGAGTGGGGGGAGGTGGATACCTGCTTGGGCTCAGGAAAAGAGCCCCCACATGCTAGACATTCACGCCTCCCAGATCCCCGTAACCACAGTGCCTTTGTCTTTCCCAGCTGACTTCACTAGGTTTGCAGACATGTACCCCGACTTCGCAGAAGAATATCTGTATCCTGACCAGGCACGGTTTGAAAGCTGCACGCAGACTCCATCAGCGCCAACCCTGAACGGCCTCTGTACTGACTTCAGTCCCGAAAGCACTGACCCCGGGGGGAAGCCTCTCCATAGGAAACTGGACTAGGACAGAAGGTTCCGGAGAAACGAGTCCACTCCGGCTCTGTTGCCATGCCCTCCACGGGGCTGTGGCTCCTCGTTTGCGCGTGAGGACATCTGGTCTTCTCTCTCCCCACAAGCCCTGCATTTATTGTGTCCAGACCCGGGTTTTGGAAGACCTGGGGTGTGTAAGGAGCCCTGGTGGCACAGTGGTTAAGCACTCGGCTGCTAACCGAAAGGTCAGCAGTTCGACCCCACCAGCAGCTCCATGGAAGAAAGATGTGGCAATCTGCTTCCGTAAAGATTACAGCCTTGGAAAACCTATGGGGCAGCTCTACTCTGTCCTACGGGGTTGCTATGAGTCGGAATTGACTCAATGGCAGTGAGTTTAGTTTTTAGTAGGGTTTGTCTTTATTGTTTCCTTGTGGAGAGTTTCAGTTTAAGAGCCCGGCTTCAGGGCGTGTCCTGTGCCCTGTGTTAGTCTGAGAGGAAAACCACACGTGTTCATACTCACCGTCCGGTCTCCTGCCTGTGGGATGCCTCTGTGAGGGCATTGCTGGCCGCACACAGCCGGGCACTCCTGTGGGGTGGGGGCTTCTGTGTGAGGACAGTTACTTCGCAGGGCTCAGTGGACGCCAGGTGTTGCTTTGTCTTTACCTAAAGTAGCCTGGTTTTCAGTTTTCCTTACTATCTTTTCTAACGGCCCGTTTCGCCCGTTGGCGGCGGCAGGCAGACAAGGCAGGGCCTCCATAACGTACCACGCACACTTGAAACACGGAATGTGTCACCACGTTTTGATTCCAGCACAAACTACCCGCCGCCTCGTGGATTCCCAGCGTGGCAGCAGCATTGTCTGATTTTTTAACCGTTTCTATATTTGTGTGAAAACTCATGCATATTTTATAAACTTCATTTCGATACTTCAGGAAACATTCAGCATTTTTTAAAAAGACAAAATGATTTTTCTACTTCATTTTTCCTTTTAGGGTCAGAGGATATTTGTTTGTAGGCCCTTTTTTGATGGACTCTGAGGCCGTTTGGGGCTTTGACTTAAATTTCTCCCAGGCCTCTCTCTACCAGGTAAATTTCTCTCCTCCCGGTCAGTGGGGTCCCCCAGGGAGGCTTGACCACGAGGACCTAGCCCCAAAATCCTTTCTCTGCTCTCCCCCATTCTTGCTGAGCACCCTCCCCCCACTTTTTTTTATAAACATTAACCATCTGGTAGGTCTGCTTCAGTATAACGTGGTCTGCTTCATTGTGGCTTAAACTCCAGTCAAGTGCTGAGTGTGGATGAAATAGATTAGACTGCAGGGTAAGAGCTGGGCGTTACCCTCTTCTTTGGTGAGTGGTTGTGACTTGCTGTGCCTTGGGCAGACTGTGACGCTCAGCGGGTAGACAGGGTGATTCCGCAATCACTGACAGGTCAGGTCCCAGGGGAACAGGACCCTCCTTCCTCTTTGCTCCAGTTTCTATGGTGATTTGGATTCCTTGGTTGGTGCTAACCGTTAACACACTTGACTGCTAACTGAAAGGTTAGAGGTTTTAATCCACATGGAGTCACCTCAGAAGAAAGTCCTGGCAATCTGCTTCCAAAAACTCAGCCATTGAAAACCCTATGGAGCACAGTTCTACTCTGACACACATGGGGTCACCATGAGTCAGAATCAACTTGATGAAAACTTTTTTTTTTTTTCTGGTTAGCCGCTTCTCTGAATCCGGCTGCCCTTCCCGTGGAGAGAGCCGAGCTGGGTCCGTGCCGTGTGTGGGGGGTGGGACGGGGGTCCAGCGCTGAGCACACACCCCGAAGCCCTCTCCTTGCTGGCAGCGCCGCCTCCCCGGGCCACCACGGTCAGGGAACGGGTGTGGCCCCCACGCAGGACAAGGAGACGGGCTCCTGTGGTGCTGGAGTCAGAGACGGAGAGAGAGCAGCGCCTCGGAATTGCTAGAAAGCGGGGTGACTTGGCATCACCTCTCATCTTTGTGATGTCAATCCGTTTCACAGTTTCTTCCTGAAATTATTAGGAACGGATTCTTGAAGCACAATCATAACTGTAGACTGTAGCTTGTTTCCTAAAGCAAAGCCTCTGGGTTGGTTTGGGGGTACAAAAGAATCATCTGCATTTCTAAGATGAATCGGATTTTATATTTGGGGCATCTACATAGAAAGTGGCAACCAGAGCCAGTGAGTACAGGAACAAAAATGTTTACTGACCTCTTGAGAGAGTTGTGTGTGCTTTTCTCTACCCATAAAGATTGAAAGGGACAAAAACAAGCCTTTACCTTCAGTCCTGCTTGGGTCCCCTCCGACCTGTCGCTGACCTGCATGCTGCCGGCCAGCAGATGGCCCCCTGGCTGTGAGCGGGACCAGCCGCGGGAACGCCGGGCTCTTGAGCTGTTGGGCACGGAAGGAATCCGATTGCAGCCTTGGCGGCTCGCCATTCACTTTATCGTCACAGAGTGCATAAAGATGCGTTCCTAAGAGGAAAGCCTGCCAGTGATCCATGAAGGAGGTTAATAAGCGAAGATATTCTGCGGGAAGGGCGCCAAACGGTAGCCTCAGTTCCCTTGGGTCTGTGCATGAAGGGTTTTTTTTTTTGAATGATATATGCCTCTGGGCATTTTCAGGAAAAAAAAAAACTTCTGATAAGCAGACTTTTAATGGATGTTTGTTCCTCCTGATTCTCTTTTCTCTTATGTTGTAACTTAGTGTTAGTGGCATTCAGAACTGTGAATGTACATAGTCTCCGAGTCAAAATCCCTTTCTTCTGAGATGGGGACGCACAGGGTGTGGTCTGGGGGCCAGGCTCTGCAGCGGCCTGGCTAGAGCCAGGGGTTCCCTGGTGTGGTTGGCATGGGAAGACCTTCAGATTTAGTTCTCAATGGAATAAATAAAATGTACAATCTTATATACCTGAGGATGTATTTTGTTCTGTGTTGATTTTTATTAGAAAGACCATAGCAGACACTGCTTAGACTGTGAGCCGAGAAACCATCAACATGAAGCCTCCTCTCAGTGCTTTTCTAGCATGTTCTGAGAACATGGTCATTGAAATTCTGTAGAGAAGGCTTTGTTGACAGTGAAGGGAAGCGCTGCAGTGTTTGGATATTATGTGGACAGTAGCAAACATTTTACAGAATTCAAATGCAATGACTGTTTGCCTACCCAGTGAGTTGTATTTACATAATTCCTCTATATTAAACACATGCAATTTAAATACGTTTAGTTAAGGAGAAGAGAAAAGCAGACATGCATTCCATCCTCCTATTGAATCACTAAAGGATTTAGAAGTAGAAGTAAAAGAAATAGAGCAATTGTGTTATGCCCCCCCCCCAAATTTTTATATGAAAAGTCAAGGTTATGTAGCTACCACCTTCAAAGATCAAGTAATTGTGATATTATTCACAAAAATAAGTCAGAGAAGCAGCCAGCCAGCGCGTGTGTGTGGTCTGACTGCAGTTTGCCAGGAGAAAGGAGAATGCACCAAATGACAACGTTGTTTCAAGTAACAGCAATTTTTACTTTATTCTTTGTGCTTTTGTGCATTTGCCATTTTTAAAATAATAAATGAGTATAGCCTTTGAAATTGGTTTAAAAAAAAAAAAAAACCCATCAAGTCAATTCCGACTCCTGGGAACCCTGTGGAAACCCTGGTGGTTAAGAGCTATGGCTGCTAACCAAAAGGTCAGCAGTTCGAATCCACCAGCTGCTCCTTGGAAACTCTATGGCGCAGTTCTGCTCTGTTCTATGGGGTCGCTATGAGTCGGAATCAACTTGACAGCAATGAATTCGGTTTTTCAGTTTAGCAACCCTATAGACCCAGGGTGAAACTGCCCCATAGGGTTTCCAAGGCTGTAATCTTTACAAAAGCAGACTACCGTATCTTTCTCCGATGGAGCGACTGGTGGGTTTGAACCACCGACCCTTCAGTTAGCAGCTGAGTGCTTACCCACTGCTCCACCAGGGCTCCTTGAAATTGGTTAAATACGTTGAATTTTTTTAGTAAAGAAAAGGGGTAAAATAAAGACATTTTACATTTAAAACTGACTGGGAAACTAAGAATTAAAAGGAGTTGGCAACAGTTGGAGCAAGACTAAAGGCGAAGTAAACGGTGTCCGGGGGCTGGGTCTGGGTACGAGAATAGTGACAGGCCGTGTGCACCGTGGAAATGGGGTGCCTGGCAGGGTGATCGGTGTGGTTTGGGGTGCATGCTTGTTACCGACGGCATTAGGCAGGAAGTTCAGAAAATAAATATATTGAGTTTTATATATGTGAAATATTTGGATATGTGGTTTTTGTTTTCAGCAAGGCACTAAGAGGAGTCAACAAAACAGATCTGCTTTTTCATGCATTACTTTTCTGGGGGGCAGTTGCAGCTCTGCTCACTGTTATCTCCATCATGTCCCAGCCTGACAGAGGAGCCCAGCCTGCTGGGATTTTACCAGTCACATGGGGCAAGGCAGGGAGCGAGGGAAAACCATGCACTAGATCTTGAATCTCCTATTCAGAAGTAAAATGCATCACTTCTATTCTTATTTCACTGGTCAGAGCGAATCGCATGGATGCAACTGAACTCAACAAGTATATACTGCTGCACAGAAGGCCACTCAAGAAGGAGCAATGACAGTCCACCCTACAGTGGTTACTAGGCGTCACAGCCATTCGTACTCCCTCTGCTGTGCATCACAGATGTGTCTTCTGACTGGGAAACAGCACCATGTTATCGGTCCACAGGACAAGCACGTTACATCCCATTACACCCTGCAAGGCGGGGATGCTGTTTCCCACTAGCGTCGTAACTGAAGCTTCAGTAAGTCATTCTGTCAGGCCAGCTACTTCTAGGAGATGGGGAGCTTTTAAAATCAGGGAAAGCCCACGTGTGTATATCAGTGACCTGTGGGACACTACCAGTGATCTAACACATGTAATTTGAGTCCCAGGAAAGGAGGATCAGGACAAAAAAATTATTCAGAGGAATAATAGGCTGAAAATTATAAACCCAGACATTCAGGAGGCTCAGTAACCCCAAACAGAATAAACAGAACAAAAAATAGAGCAAGGTATATTATAACAAATTGCTGAAAATGACTGATAAAAAGAAAAAATCTTGAAAGTAGCCAAAAAGAAAAAACACATTATCAAGGAACAACAAAAAAAAAGAATGACAGCAGACTTAGCAGCAGAAAGTATGCAATCCAGACAGAGACTGTGTGGTGATACCTTTGAAGATTAAAGACTGAAATGATCAACTCAGAATTCTATACTAGGAAAAACAAAACTTAAAAATCAAAGCAAAATGTTTTAATAGAAGAGAGAATTCATTGTCAGCATACTGGCAGTTCTTTGGGCAGAAAGAAAAGGATACTGTCTTAGTCATCTAGTGCTGCTATAACAGAAATACCACAAGTGGATGACTTTAACAAAGAGAAATTTATTCTCTCACAGTCCAGTAGGCTACAAGTCCAAATTCAGGGCATCAGCTCCAGGGGAAGGCTTTCTCTCTCTGTCGGCTCTGGAGGAAGGTCCTTGTCATACATCAGTCTTCCCTTGGTCTAGGAGCATCTCAGCACAGGAACCTCAGGGCCAAAGGACACGCTGTGCTCCAGGCACTGCTTTCTTGGTGTATGAGGTTCCCATGTGTCTCTGCTTGCTTCTCTCTTTTGTATCTCAAAAGAGATTGGCTTAAGACACTATCCAGTCTTCTATACCTCATCAGTGTAAGTGCCATTAATCCATCTTATTAGATCATAGTAATTGAATTTACAACACATAAGAAAATCATATCAGATTACAAAATGCTATACAATTATACAATACTGGGAATCATGACCCAGCCAAGTTGACAGATATTTTTGAGGGACACAATTCAATCTATGACAGATACCATATGGAAATTTGGTTTCTACACAAAGGATAAATATTATTTGAAGGTGGACTGTGATAATTAAATACATATAAGTCTCCCAAAGAAAACAAAACAAAAGCAAAAACAGAAGTATAACTAATAATTCAATAGCAGAGATGAAATGGAATATTTTTTAAATATTAATCCAAAATACACTGGAAATTAGGAAGAAAAGAACAAAGAATGAATAATACAAATAGAAAACAAATATCAAAATGGCAAACCTATATCCAACCATATGCCTCGTATGCATGTGAAAGCTGGACAATGAATAAGGAAGACTGAAGTAGAATCGATGCCCTTGAATTGTGGTGTTGGAGAATATCAAATATACCACGGACTGACAAAAGAACGAACAAATCTGTCTTGAAAGAAGTGTAACCAGAATGCTCCTTGGAAGCAAGGATGACAAGACTACGTCTCACATACTTTGAACATGTTGTCAGGAGGTATCAATCCCTAGAGGAGGACATCATGCTTGGTAAACTAGAGGGTCAGCGAAAAAGAGGAAGACCCTCAATGAGATGGATCGACACAGTGGCTCCAACAGTGGGCTCAAGTGTAACAATGATTGTAAGGATGGTGCAGGACCAGGCAGTGTTTTGTTCTGTTGTATATAGGGTCGCTATGAGTCAGAACCAACTCGATGGCACCTAACAACAACACATATCCAACCATACCAGTAATTACATTAAATATAGACTAAAAACAACAGAGTTGCTAGGCCGAATTAAAAAAATCCAACTCTATGCTATTTAAATATTGGTTAAAAGTAAAAGAATGGGAAAATATGTAACATGCAAACATAATCATAAGAAAGTTGATGTGGCAATATTAATATCACACTAAGTGATACTTAAAGACAAGGAGGATTACCAGAGTTAAAGAGGGACTTTTCATAATGATAAAGGGTTCAGTTCAACTGGAAGATACAATACTAAAGTTCTGCATACCTAATACACTCCCCCCTCCAAAAAAAAAAAACCAAATTTGTTGCCATCAAGTCTGACTCATAGTGACTCTATAGGATAGAGTAAGATTGCCCCAGAGGGCTTCCAAAGAGGGGCTGGTGGATCTGAACTGCCAACATTTTGGTTAGCAGCTGAGCTCTTAACCACTGCACCACCAGGGCTTAAAATATACAAAGCAAACATTCACAGAGTTAAAAGGAGAAATAAGCAGATTGATAAACATAGATGGAGATTTTACCAGGCTTCATTCATTCCAGTTTGAACCCCTGCTGAGAATTTGCATTTCCACCCCAGATGTACTGAATCAGAATCTACAGTTTAACAAGATCCCCAGGTGATCCTTATGTATAATAAATGTTGAGAACCACTGCTCTGCTAGTGGTTCTCAGAATTGGTCTCTAATTGGCAGCATTAGCATCACCTGGGAACTTGTTAGAAATGCAAATTCAAACCAGAACAAGCCAGTATGAAGCCCTGAGATTTTAACACATTTCTCTCTCTGAAAGAACCATCAGGGAAAAATTGTAATTATGTAGAAAATTTGTACAGTCCTATTTCCAAATTGGAGCCCTGGTGGCACAGAGGTTAAGAGCTTGGCTACTAACCAAAAGGTCAGCAGTTCTAATCTACCAGCTGCTCCTTTGGAAACCCTATGGGGCAGTTCTTCTATGGGTTACTATGTGTCAAAATAGACTCAACAGCAATGGGTTTGGTTTTTTGGTATTTACTAAATTGACTTAATTGACCTTTCAAGTGCACATGAAGCAGTTGATAAAAATAGACTATATGCTCAAAATCATGTCCTAGAATATTCATAGGATACAAAATTATCCAGCACCCAACCGGGTAAAATTTATAATGACTGGCATCCAATCAGAAATTACCATGATGCAAAAAATGTGGGATATATGCCATTTAAACATGGCTGCACTATTGACAACTGCAGCCCCCACAGGCCTCTATGCTGCACAGCATGTTGAGACTTGTCCCCAACATGTTGAGACTTGTCACGATGTGTTTTCCCAAACCTATTGTCCCTTTACTGATTGGCTTGTTTACCTGAATTCCTTCTCCCTTGCCCGCACCCAAAGCCCATTGTTTTGTTAATTGCTTTATTGCTTGCTGTATTGACTATAAAATAAACTCCTGGGACTGAAGCGGGGTTCGACTCCTCAGAGTGACCCTCCTGGCCCCACTTCTCTGTAAGAGTTGTGGCATGGTTACTGTTTCCGCCACTCGCTGCAACAAAAAAAAGTAGAAAAATAGGATCCATAGTCGATAGAAACAGACCCAAAAATGCCATAGATGATAGAATTAGTCGATAGGGACACTTCTTATAATTGCATTGTATTTTTCAGGAAGCTAGCTAAAGGTAAGGTTGAACATGTTTAATAGAGATATGAAAGATTTTTGTTTAAACATAAATCTAACTTCCATAGACAAAAAACTACAATGTGTGTGATGAAAAATATACCGGTTGGGATTAAGGGTAGATTTGACATTACAGAAGAAAAGGTCATCGAACTTGAAGACAGCAGTAGAAATTATTCAGAATGAAACAGAGAAAAAAGACTAAAAAATAATCAGAGCAGCCTGATGAGCATGCTATTGGAGTCCCCAAAGGAGAGAGGGAAACAGGAAAAATGTTTGAAGAATAATGTCTGAAAATTTTCCAAATTTGATGTAAACTATAAACTCACAGATCCAAGGAGCTCAACAACCCACAAGCGTAAGAGCCATGAAGGAAACTCCACGAAGGCACATCATAATCAAATGCTTAGAACTAATAATAAAGAGAAAATCTTAAAAGCAATGAGATGCATTTCATACTGTTGTTAGGTTCTGTCGAGTTGGTTCCGACCCATAGCAACCCATTGTATAACAAAACCAAACGTTACTCGATCCTATGCCATCCTCACAATGGTAGCTATATATTAGAGCCCACTGTTGCAGCCACTGTGTCAATCCATCTCATTGAGGGTCTTCCTCTTTCTCACTGACCCTCTACTAAGCATGATGTCCTTTTCCAGGGACTGGTCCCTACTGATAACATGTCCAAAGTACGTGAGACAAAGTCTGGCCATATTCCCTTCTGAGGGGCATTCTGGTTGTACTTCTTCCAAGACAGATTTGTTCATTCTTCTGGAAGTCCATGGTATATTTAGTATTCTTCACCAGCGTCATAATTCAAATGCATCAATTCTTCAGTCTTCCTTATTCATTGTCCAGCTTCCACATGCATATGAGGCAATTAAAAATACCATGGCTTGGGTCAGGCATACCTTAGTCCTCAAAGTAACATCTTTGCTTTTTAACACTCCAAAAAGATCTTTTGCAGCAGATTTTCCCAATGCAGTACATCATTTGATTTCTTGACTGCTGTTTCCATGGGCGTTGATTGTTGATTTTTTTTTTCATACAGAGGGACAAAGCTATGGATGACAACAGATTTCTTATTAGTAATAATACAAGTTAGAAGACAGTGGAGCAACATCTATATAAACAAGTACTGAGAGAAGAAAAAAAAACTGTTAACCTAGAATTCTTTAGGCATCCACAGTATCTTTTAAACAGAGATATAAAGACTTTTCAGAAATAGAAAAGCTAAAATTCACCACCAGCAGACCTACATTACAAGAAATGTTAAAGTAATTCCTTTAAACAGAAGGAAATGATACCGTTTGGAAATCTGGATCTACACAAAGAAATGTGGAGCCCCAGAAGTCATAAATACATGAGTAAACAAAAACACCTTTTTTTTTTTATCATTATTTAAGTCTCTTTAAAAGTTAATTGACTATTTAAAGTAAGATTGACAATGCATCCTAGGGTCCATAACATATGTGGAAGTAAAACGTGTGACAACAATAGCACAAAATCTGGAGGAGGGAAGAGGGTATATGTGTATACTGTGCTAAAGTTTTTGCACCATGTGTGAAGTGGTATACCCTCATAGGAAGGTAGACTGAGATAAGTTAAAGACATATTCTAAAGCGGCCATCAAAATAACAAAGAGCTAAAGCTAAAAATCCAGCAGAAGAGAAAAAAAATGAAGTAATAAATACTCAACAGAAGGCAGAAAAAGTGAACAGGTAACACAATGAAAAAATAGAGAATAAATAGCAAGATGGTAGATTTAAACCCACCCATATCAATGTTCACATTAAATGTAAATGGTTTAAACACTCCAATTAAATAGCAGACATGATCAGATTGGATATAAAAGCAAAACCCAACTATATGCTTCCTACAAGGAACTTTAAATATAAAGATACAAATAGGTTAAAAGAAAAAGGATAGGAAAAGATACGGTATGCTAACGCTAACCAAAAGAAAACTAGAATGGCTGTTTTAATATCAGACAATGTCAGTTTCAGAGTGGAGACTATTATCAGGCCTGAAGAAGGTCATTTCATGCTAAAGGAGTTGGTTCACCAAGAAAGCATAACAATCCAAATGTTTATGAAAGTATATGTCCGGTACACAAATGTCCATAGCAGCTTTATTTGTAATAGCCAAATGTCCATCAATTGGTGAATTAAAAAAATATAGTATATCCATAGAATGGAATACTAGTCAGCAATAAAAAGGAATTAACTATTGATACACGCAACAACAATGGTTAATCTCAATTGCTGAAAGAAAACAGACCAAAAAAACAGTACTTACTGTAAGATCCCACTTTATAAAATTCTAGGAAATGAAAACTCATCTATGGTTATAGAAAGCAGATTAAGTGGTTGCCTGAGGACCGTGGCGGGGAGTAGGGAAGGGTTTCCTAGGGACATGAGGGAAGTTTTGGAGTGGTGTTCAGTATCTTGATGGTGGTCATGGTTCCATGGCTATCTACAGAAGTCATAACTTGTCAAATTTACACTTTAAATATGTGCAGTTTATTATACGTCAGTTATACCTCAATAAAGCTGTTTTTCAGAAAGAGGACATGAATTACAATTACAGAATAAAAATAATTTTGTTAGGATGGTGGGATTATGACATTTTTTCTGTCCAATGTCATTCATCTTTATCAAGATCCTTTACATTTCCTATATATTTTAGAATCAACTTGTCAATTTCTACCAAAAAAAAAGGATTTTAATTGGGAATGAGTTGAAGGTAAGTGATACTGCTAGCCTCTGCCGTTCTGAAATTCCACCGTTCACCATGAATTCAACGGCAGCATCTCAGTTTTCCTTGACCTGCACAGAACAGCCATTGTATAGCCTTTCAAGAAGGACTGCACCCTCGCCTCCAACTTTCTTCTCAGTGCCTGAGGGAAGACAGTGTTCTCTGGACCTTCCTAGGATCATAGTTAGGGAATTGGCAAGAAGGTTGCCATAATAAATTTACTCCAGCACTCCTATTTTCCCAGAACCTTTAGATTCCTTTTTCTCTGGTAAGCTAAAGAAGTCAGGTGTATCAACTTTATTTAATGTGCCACCCTGTAAGTTACAAATTTTAGTCAGTTGCCCAAACAAAACTATTAGGGTTAACAAATTGAATCCAGAATTATGTCCAAATCAAATTTGGCCTCATCTAACATAACATTCCTTTCTTCCTGGACTAAGAGCCTTAGAATCTATTCCTATGAATATTTCCCAAATTTATGTCAATGTAAATTGAAAACTCTTATAATAATTTCATATGTATGATACCTCTTCCCAGGTCAGAGTTTTTATTTATCCCCCTGAATAAGGAAAACTTAAACACTGCCAGAAGTTGAGACTAGTTATCGATCTGAAAGCAATGAAGCATAGTACGGGTAGGTCATGAAGAAAATCAGCATCCCACTGCAAGCAACTGGCTCAGGTGAGGCCATTGCAAAGTCTCCAGACAAGGAGAAGCTGTTGTTAGATGCTGTCAAGTTGGTTCTGACTCATAGCGACCCTATGTACAACAGAACAAAACACTGACCAGTCCTGAACCATCCTCACAGTCGTCGTTATGCTTGCGCCCATTGTTGCAGCCACAATCAGTCTCACTGAGGGTCTTCCTCTTTTTCACTGACCATCTACTCTACCAAACATGATGTCCTTCTCCAGGGACTAATCCCTCCCGACAGCATGTCCAAAGTATGTGAGACAAAGTCTCCCCATCCTCGCTTCTAATGAGCATTCCGGCTGTACTTCTTTCAAGACATATTTGTTCGTTCTTCTGGCAGTCAATGGTATATTCAATATTCTTCACCAACACCATAAAGAAAAGCTAGTCTCCTACAAAAGGGGAAGAGAAGTTGCAGCCACTGTCAAGAGACACTTGGTGGGATTAGGAGGTTTATGGTACTCATATTTATTAGGAATTGCCCAAATGTCCCCATTTCATTTCTCAGGATACTACTTTTCCCTGATCAATGCCCTAAATTTTACATAAGAGACCTAGCGAAGCTGTGACTTCAACACACACTGTAATTCTACCACCTCCGAGAATAGTCTTTTGTTTCAGCTTTTTGAAATCTTGGCCTTTTGGTTACAAATCAAATAGTGGATTCTTTCAGGGCAGATATAGAAGCTTTCTGGTTGTCTGCCCCTGCCTTGATCTGGGAATTCAAAGCTTTAAGCTTGTTGTTCTCTTTCTCAAGTTCTCCAATGTAGTCAGAAGCACCAGCTCACTCCTAGTATCTGAACTGTATCAGTCAGGGTTCAGTCAGCAAAACCAGGGCTTCAAATCTGTTCATTCCAGTTCAAAGCCCTGCTGGGAATTTGTTTCTCTAACAAGTTCCCAGGCGATGCTAATGTTGCTGGTTAGGGACCAATTCTGAGAACCTTTATTTTACAAAAGAATCACCTGGGGATCTTATTAAAATGTAGATTCTGTTTCAGTATATCTGGAATGGAAATGTGAATTCTCAGCAGAGGTTCAAACCAGAAGGAGCCTGTTTGAAGCCCTGAGTAAAACAGAAGCCATTGTATGTATTCCAGGTGTGCATAGTTTCAATATAAGTAATTTGGTGAGAAGCCAAATTCTCAAGAATCTCTGAGTGTCTCCAACCAACTATCCCAGGCTGTAGAAGCAAAGCAGATGGTTCTAAGAAGCTCACCAAGAGGCTGCTAAGAAGTTCAAGTCTTCCAATACTCTGACTGCAACACGTCTAGAGAATAGCTTCTACTTGTCCTTCAACTTCCTGATCTCATTAGCAAACTCTAGCCTGGAACCATGCAGGGAAAGAGACTCTGGGAAATTAAATTCCTGGCTTCTCCCTTGTGATGCAGAGGAGACCTGAGGAGCAGGTGGTGGTGATAAGAGATGATAAAATACCCAGCGTGTGGGATCCTAGGAACTGGGGCTACATCAAAGGAGAGAGCTTAAGAGATTGCCCAGAATTGTGATGACGGGAAATGCCATAGCAATAGCTGAGATGCCTAGAGAACAAGCTGTTCATGTTGGAGCAAGGAAGCAGAAGGCTCCCGGAGGAGGATCTTCACGATAACAATAATGATGATGATAACGTAAAAATACTGACATGTTGCCTCCTGTGTCTTAATAGTTCTAGAGGAGATGTATGAGTCCTGTTAAGCACACAATGACTAACAGAAAGGTTGGCAGTTCAAACCCACCCAGAGATGCCTCAGAAGAAAGGCCTAGTGATCTTCTTCCAGAAGGTCACAGCCTTGAAAACTCTATGGATCGCAGTTCTACTCACACAGATGGAGTCGCCATGAGTCGGAGCTGACCTGACAGCAACTGGTACAGGTTCCAGAGGAGATTTACCCTTCTGTTGGAGAGTTTGGAGATGAATTAATGATAACCAAAAAAAAAAAAAGGTTGTTGCTGTTGAGTTGATTCTGACTCATAGCAACCCTATAGGAAAGAGTAGAACTGCCCCATGGGGTTTCCAAGGAGTGGCTGGTGGATTCGAACTGCCGACCTTTTGGTTAGCAGCCAAGCTTTTAACCACTGTGCCACCAGGGCTCTGAATTAATGATAGGAACATGGAAAAATAACCAATGAAAAAATAAGCAATTACTAACTCAAGTGAAAGCAAAAAAATTTCCGAGAAAGAAAATGAAATCCTAGGGCACTATTTAAAAAAACAAACAACTCCATTGCCATCAAGTTGATTCCGACTCATAGTGACTCTATAGGAGAGTAGAACTGCTCCACGGGGTTTCCAAGGCTGTAATCATTACAGAAGCAGACTGCCGCATCTTTCTCTCATGGAGCCAATGGTGGGTTCAAACCGATGACCTTTCAGTTCACAGCTGAGCACTTTAACCACTGCACCACCAGGGCACTATAGCTCAGTTGAAATAATATAAACATCTCAGTCTGGAAAACAGAAGCCACTGTACAAATTGCAAATTAGAGAGGGATTTAATGCAGAGAATTAGGGTAAATCTTGTTTGGAGGAAAAAAAGTATGTGTCAAGGTGTGGCCCAGAGCTGAGGAAGTACTGAGAGCAGTTCCACTCTGCAGGAGGCTCCCAACCCCTCACCTTGTGCTGTTCTACAGGTGCTGGCCCTCACCTGCACCGACTCCTGCTACCCTAGCCAGAACATAAACTCCTGCCTCCTTCCTCCTTTAATCTCAGGCAGGTGCTTCCCGCTGTAGAACCTGATCCTCAACGCTGCTGGCAAGGGCATCTGTTGTTGTTAGGTGCCGTCGGGTCAGTTCCAACTCACAGTGACCCTACGTACAACAGAATAAAACACTGCCCAGTCCTGCACCATCCTCACAATTGTTGTTATGCTTGAGCCCATTGTTGCAGCCACTGTGTCAATCCATCTCATTGGAGTCTCCCTTTTTTTTGCTAACCCTCGGCTTTACCAAGCATAATGTCCTTCTCCAGGGACTGGTCCTTCCTGAGAATGTGTGCAAAGTACGTGAGATGAAGTCTCACCATCCTAGCATTCTGACTATACTTCTTGCAGGTCAGATTTGTTTGCTCTTCCGGCAGTCCATGGTGTATTCAGTATTCTTCGCCAACATCGTAATTCAAAGGACTTGATTCTTCTTTGGTCTTCTTTATTCATCGTCCAGCTTTCCCATGCATATGAGGTGATTGAAAACACCATGGCTTGGGTCAGGCACACCTTAGTCCTTAAAGTGACATCCTTGCATCTGAGAAGTACATTTCTGGGCTTCTTTCCCCTGTGCTGGGGTGAAGTGAGGGATTGTAGATGCCTAAGGTCAATCTGGAAACCCTGGTGGCTGAGTGGTTAAGAGCTACGGCTACTAACCAAAAGGATGGCAGTTTGAATCCACCAGGCACTCCTTGGAAACCCTTTGGGGCAGTTCTACTCTGTCCTATAGGGTTGCTATGAGTCAGAATCGACTCAACAGGTTTGGTTTTGGTTTACAGTCGATCTGGCACAGGCATAAAGACGTAAGACAGAAGAGAGATGTCGTAGTTTGGACCACATTCAACTGCTGCAACAAACGGGCCCTGTACTGTCTTCCTAGGGCAGCAGTACTGGATGGCTTAAAACAAGAGAAATGCCTTCTCACAGCTCTGGAGGCCAAAATCATGGTGTTAGCGGGGCTGTGCTCTCTCTGGTACCTCTTTTCCAGCTCCTGGTCACACCAGATGTCTCCTGGCTTGCGGCAGCATCACTTCAATCTCTGCCTCCATCTTCACATGGCCATCTTCCGTCCGTGTCTGTCTGTCTATCTCCTCCTCTTACAAGGACACCACTCCTATTGGATTAGGGCCTTTGCTCCAGTATGACCTCATCTTAAATAATGGCATCCGCAAAGACCTTATTTCCAAATAATTTCGCATCCACAGGAACCTGGGGTTAGAACTTGAACGTATCTTTTCAGAGGCCACAAATCAACCCAAATACTCCAAATTTGGCTCAAAGACAACGGTCGACTTCTCACAGAACCACACAAGCAGGTGTTCCTGGTTGGCCGGTGATGTTTCTTCACACAGAGACTCAGGGATGGAGTACACTGGATCGTGTCCTCCACGACTCCTAGGTTCTTGACATCCTCGTCAGTGGGGTGAGGGAAGCTTTTTAAAGTCTTGGCTTGGAAGCAACACTGTTGATTCCAGAGAACTATCCCCATGGGCACATCAGGATGCAGCACATCCCAGAGAAAATTCTAAGTTATGGAAAACAAAAACCAAACCAGTTGCCACTGAGTCAGGTCCAACTCAGGGTGAGCCCACCTGTGTCCGAGTAGAACTGCGCTCCATGGGGTTTTCAATGGCTGAGTTTTCTAAAGTAGATTGGTAGATCTTTCTTCTGAGGCTCCTCTGGGTGGATTAGAACCTCCAGTCTTAGGTTAGCAGCTAAGTAGTGAACTGTTTGCTCCACTTAGGGACTCTTAGATCATGGAAAGGGAGCAAGATATCAGTGCATAGTCATCCATCTCCAAGAGGCACCAAAGATCGGACCGTCCTCCTTTCTGCACGCCCCCATCCAAGTCCCGCCAGGGACTTCCCAGCTCTGAGTCTGGGACCTCTGGGTAACCTGCCCCTCCCCATCAGGGCAGCCCAGTGGTGGGTGGGCCAGCACACACAGCCCACCACACAACAGCAGGGTGGAGGCAGGGTCCCTCAGTGAGGCCTCCCTGTTGGAAAACAAGGTGGACAGGGGAGGGGCAGGGAGCCCCTGTCCAGTCCCTGTCCAAGGTCCCAGCGTCCTTGCCACATTCTGCATGGCCCACCCCAGGGGGCTCTGCCTTCATCGCCATCTGCACCACCACATCTGGGGCTGCACGGATTCCTGGCCTCCTGCCTCCTAGCACAGATCTGAGGTTTGGTGTGATTTTAGGGCTCATGGTCCAAGGAATTTTAGCCCAGGCTTGTGTTTCATTTTTATTTGGTTTCCTTCCTTCCTCCCTTTTTTTTTTTTTGTTTTCGTTTTGTTTTACAATAGGTTTACCCAAAAATTGCACTGTAACTCTTTTGGGAGGATCAGGAGAAGGGAATTGGGAAAGAAGGCAGAAGGGGGTGCAAGAGAGCTAAGTTCATACCTTCCATAACAGAAAATAGCTAACAGGCAGAACATCTGGAAATAGCAGCATAGATCTGCTTGTTTGTTTTTAAAACATGAAGGTAAATACCAGGGCAGGAAAGCTAGCAGGACTGGAAATGGCTGCCCTAGGTGAGGGAGAGGTGGGGCAAAGGCTGCTGGTCTTTATTATAAGCCTGGTGGAAACATATGTCTTGTTAAACGGTAGGCACTTATTGATAAAAGTAAAAGTGGAGATTTAAAAATGTGTGTTGACATTGACCTGGAAATTCCATTTCTAGGAAATCATCACAGTAACAAAACCCTGGTTTCTCTACCAGACTGATCATTGAGGTTAGCCTTCGTGTCTACCAGCGGTGAACCCTTTGCCATTGAATTGATTCCAACTCATAGCTAGCCTATAGGACAGAGTAGAACTGTCCCATTGGGTTTCCAAAGCTATAATTGTTATGGCAGCAGACTGCCACATCTTTCTCCTGCAGAGCAGCTGGTAGGTTCGAACCACCAACCTTTTGGTTAGCAGCCATGCACTTTAACCACTAGGCCACCAGGGCTCCTCTGTCTACCAGCAGAGACCTGGTTAAATCAGCTGACATGTCTGCACAGGGGACCACGCAGTCTGCAGCCGTCAAGAGTGGGGTTGCGAAGGACTGTTGTTCCCCACCACGTGGCAAAGACACAGCTAAGAAGCAGCTCCATTAAAAAATGCAAGCATGTTCATGGAGAACAACGTTAGAAGGAAATATATTGTGGTCATCTCTAGTAGGGTTGTTGTTGTTGACTGCTGTTGACTGTCCCCCAACTC
This sequence comes from Trichechus manatus latirostris, assembly GCF_000243295.1. Classification (NCBI taxonomy): domain Eukaryota; kingdom Metazoa; phylum Chordata; class Mammalia; order Sirenia; family Trichechidae; genus Trichechus; species Trichechus manatus. The sequence continues at coordinate 11,521,893 of NW_004444008.1, forward strand.
ATGGCAGCCCCATGCACTGCAGGATTGTCCCATGGGGTTTTCATTGGTTGATTTTTGGAATTAGATCGCCAGACCTTTCTTCATCGTCCATCTTAGTCTGGAATCTCCGCTGAAACCTGGTCAGCATCATAGCAACATGAAAGCCTCCACTGACAGACAGGTGGTGGCTTTGAATGAGGTGCATTGACCAGGAATCAAACCTGAGTCTCCTGCAGGGAAGGTGAGAATTCTACCACTGTACCACCGCCCCCCACCCCCCATCTAGTAGGGGCATTGTCATCCATCATCATTTCCTGCTCTGTGCTTTTCTATATTTCAGATGTTCCTCAGTGGTCATTCACTGCTTTTGTTCCTTAAACATCATGGGCATCTGTGTTTTGCTGAGACACAACCTGCAGTTCAGCTCTGTCGTTGCTGTTGTTAGGTGCTGTTGAGTCAGTTCCGACTCATAGTGACCCTGTGTACAGTGGAATGAAACACTGCCCGGTCCTGTGCCATCCTCACGATTGTTATGCTTGAGCCCATTGTTGCAGCCACTGTGTCAATCCATCTCGTTGAGGATCTTCCTCTTTTTTGCTGACCTCTACTTTACCAGGTATGATGTCCTTCTCCAGGGACTGATCCCTCCTGATAACACGTCCAAAGTATGTGAGACGAAGTCTCACCACCCTTCTAAGGAGCATTCTGGCTGTACTTCTTCCAAGACAGATTTGTTCATTCTTCTGACAGTCCATGGTATATTCAGTACTCCTTGCCAACACACTGTAGTTCAAAGGCATCAATTCTTCTTCAGTCTTCCTTATTCATTGTCCAGCTTTCACATGCATATGAGGTGATTGAAAACACCATGGCCTGGGTCAGGCCCACCTTAGTCCTCAGCTCTGGCCCTGCCGTTTTCTTCAGCCCTATGCAGCTAACGGGGCCTAAGACTTTCGTCTACTCACTGAGCAGGGTGGACCCTTGGAAAGACCCAGGGGATCTGACGGTAAAGAAAATCGTGTCCCCTAACTCGTGTTGTCCGTGAACGTTTGTCAGGATTCTGCACCGTCAGCGAGGCATCAGGGGACGTGGTGTAAACACAGGTCTTCATGTCCTGGGATGAATGCAGAATGGACCCAAACATGTTGCCCAGCATCCTGGAGATGGGAGCCGTACCCTCTCCAAGTGGCCGATTAGGAAGAAGAGGGGAAATTCAGCTGCTTACTCATCCTCCTGGACACCTTGGCCTTGGTGGTGTGGATGAGCTCTGCCTTCCGGTCTCTCATCAACAAGGACCTGTAACCCCGGCACTGAGAACTCCGTGGGCAGGGGCAGTCAGTCAGCCCAGATGGAGGGGAAGAAGCAAGCTAAGGAGCGGCCCCCAATGAACAGCTTCTCAGAGGAGCCGCCTGACTCACCCTTTCCAACGTTGACAGGAATAGATTGAGGGTCTCCTGTTGGGGCAAGGGGGACACAAAAAAAACAAAAAGCCCAAACCCACCGCCATTGAGTTGATTCCAACTTATGGCGACCCCATGTGTGCAGAGTAGAACTGGGCTCCATAGAGTTTTCAGGGCTGTGACCTTTCGGAAGCCAATCACCAAGCCTTTCTTCTGAGGTGCCTCTGAGTGGGTTTGAACTGCCAACCTTTTGGTTAGTAGTTGAACACTTAACCATGTGCGCCACCCAGGGCCTCCATACAGGGGACACAGTGGGAGCAAAACAGCCAGCTCCACTGTTATTCTCAGAATCCCTGACCATCCTGTCTGGGCTCTGACCATGTGGACCTGCATCTGTCCCCACTGGGAAACTCCCTGTACGCTGGATGAAAGGACCCTCTAATCTGCACCTCTGTACGCAGAGGCCGGATGACAGCAAGGGGCAGGGCAAGGCCACCTCACGTCTGCCACACGCCAACCCCGAAGATGCCCCCTGAGCCCTCCTGGTCAGTGTCTGCTGGTCAGGGTGGCTCCCCTCGGCATTGCCCACTCTGCAGGTGCAAGGTAGGCAGGTCCTCAATGTGTGAAGAAGCTGCAGGTTGCAGGAGGCAGGCGACACTGTTTGCTGTTTGTCTAAGAGAGTGCCGGGTGTGTGTTCTTAGGAATCGCCCCATTTCCGGAGCCTCTGCTCAGGACTTCATGTTTCACCTGCATCACCCACCTTCCCAGCAACCCCATTATGCCCTGATGACGAGGAGCCAGGCGGGAGGTCACAGGGCTTACCAGAGGGCCTTCGGCTGCTCGGCCGGGATTTAAACACGGATGGCCTAGTTAAAAAACCGTTTCCTGCCCCTGATAGTTCACTGCCTCTCGGGTGATGATTATTTTAGCCCTCTGAGCATAGTAGAGAGTGGTGGACAAGACAAAGGGAGAGGGCAGAGGATTGATTCGGTGGCCGGGACAACTCGCAAATGTTGCGTGACTGTGACCTTGTCCAGCCACTCACTACCCTGACACCCTGGGAGCCCTGCCATTTCCACAGGGTGTCCACTCCCACAGGTGACAAGTGAAGCCGAAAGAGCCAGCAAAGGATCAAGAGGAAACACAACCAACATGGGCTCCGGAGCTCAGAGAGTGCCAGCGAAGAAGGGATAATGGCCCCTACAGCCTCACTCCAAAGATGGAACCAAGAACATGGGGCTCCTTTCGTTCTGATTGACCCCTACATGTAAAGAAAAGGTGGCCACTCCAGGGCATGTTAATGGCAGCAATGGGACTGGGCTTCAGCCCCACTCACCCCCTTATGCCGAGCCTTGGGCAGTACACACAACACCTTCCTTGTCCCCCGTGGGCACATCCACCAGGGATCTCTTTTTCCCTTGAAAGCTGCCCAATACCTGGAGGCAGCTCTCCCACACCCTTCTCTGTAGCCCCCTCCAAGTCTTTACATGACTTAGTATATACAGATTCGAATCTACGATTAAACACCTGAGTTGCCACGACCACATGGTTCTAAGGCTCCGCCATGCTCCGAGCTCCTTCCTGTGCAGTGATTTAAGGCCCCATCACCCCAACATGGTGAGACCCATGAGCGCTCAAGGTCTTTTCTTCATAGAGCTGCAGAAGGTGCCTCTTTGTGGCCATGGGTGCCCTGTTGGCTGACATCAATCTTCGAATGAACTGAAATCTCTAAATTGTTGTTTGTTTCCCTTGAACTATTGTTAAATTAGGGGGCATACGTGGTTCCGTGCTAGAATTCTCGCCTTCCACGTGGGAGACCTGGATTTGATTCCCCACCAATGTACCTCGTGCACAGCCACCACCCATCTGTCATTGGAAGCATGTATGTTGCTATGATGCTGAACAGGTTTCAGTGGAGCTTCCAGACTAAGACAGACTAGGAGGAAAGGTCTGGTGATCTACTTCTGAAAATTAGCCAATGAAAGCCCTGTGGATCACAACAGTCCAAACCACAACCGACCACGGGGATGGCACAGGACCAGGCAGTGTTTTGTTCCTTGTACATGGGGTCACCATGGTTGGGGACCAACTTGATAGTAGCTAACAACAACTGTTAAATTGGGATCTGCTCGCTCCACTCTCCATATGCAACCCTAACCCTGGCAGGGTGGCTTTCTGGTACTTGGATAGAATTCTGTGTTTAGCCAACTACTGCATCAGCCTCGAAGGAATCCTGCAACCACAGCCCTGATCCCCAGCACACTGTCACTGCCCTCTGCAGATGGAGCAGCATGCGGGAAGCATCCAGACGGCCTTCCACATCAGGGGTGAGGCGTGCTGCCACCACAGGGCACCAGCAGTGTCCAGCGCTGAGGGCTTTCCAGGGGGCAGCAACCCACTGGGCAGGTTGGTTGCTTGGGAGGCAGGAATCAGCAGCCAGGGCCACTGCTTTCCCTTGGGCTGTGTGGCTTTGGCTGGCCCACAGTGGGCCAGGGTGGGTGGCATTAGCTGTCGGCAGGAAGTGATGTATGCTTTGTGGCTCTGCCGGGGTCCACAGGTCTGTGAGCCGACAGTAGCAGCAACCACAGCAACCATGATAAAGTTAGCCTGGCATTTAGGGCAAAGTTCCAAGCATGCAAATGTCAGCTGTTTAATCAGATTTAATCAGCTCCTAACCACACTGGTGCTACCCGTGCAAGTCCAGAGAGCATTCCCTCCACCAGGAAGACGGGAGCTCACAGAAGCCAAGGTGCTTTGCTTTCTCCTGTCATGTGTGAGCCCAGCCAAGGGCCCAGCTTTGCCGTGGTGATTCTGCCCTGAAAATCCCTCCAAAAATCCCTTGTCCTCATCCATGAAGGCGGGGGTGGACATTGGCAGGATGCTCCTGGGTGCTGGAATGCTCTTTTTCTTGAGCTGGGTGCTGGTTACATGAGGGTGATCCCTTTGTGGTAATTCTTTCACCTGCACACTAATGATTTGGGCACCTCCGTGTGTGTGTGTGGGTGTGTGTGTATGTGTGTGAGAGAGAGAGTGACGCTTCAGTAAAAGATCTTGTCCCCTTCTGCTGTGTGTTTTCTAATCACTGCTCATTCCTTCCTTTTATTCTGTTAGCCTCGCGTCACTATTCTGCATCCCTACAAGGTTTGCACTCCTTCCCAGAGGTTTTTTGCTCATTGTGTGAGTGTTTATATATTTAAACACCAAAAACCAAACTCTTCGCTGTCAAGTCAGTTCTGACTCATAGCAACTCTATAGGACAGAGTAGAACTGCCCCATAGGTTTCCAAGCAGCAGCTGGTGGATTTGAACAGCTGACCTTTTGGTTAGCAGTCATAGCTCTTAACCGCTGTGCCACCATGGTTAAGCGCTCAGCTGCTAACCAAAGCATCAGTGGTTTCAACCCACCAGCCTCTCGGCGGGAGATCTGCTCCTATAAAGATTATAGGCTTGGAAACTCTATGGCACAGCTCTACTCTGTTATATAGGGTCCCTATAATTCAGCATTGACTTAATGGTGACAGGGATATATATATATCTCCACCACCTGTCTATCAGTGTGTTGTACTGTGGTGGCTTACATGTTACTATGATGCTGGAAGCTATGCCTCTAGTATTTAAGTACAGCAGGGTCATCCATGGTGGACAGGTTTCAGCAGCGCTTCCAGAATAAGACAAAATAGGAAGAAAGGCCTGGCAACCTACTTCCAGAAATTAGCCAATGAAAACCCTATGGATCACAACACAACACTGTCCAACATATTGCTGGAAAATGTGCCCCCTAGGTTGGAAGGCACTCAAAATACACAGTGGCCACAACAATGCACTAAAGCATACCAACAATTGTGAGGATGGTGCAGGACCACACACTACTTGATTCATTGTACATGGGGTCACCATGAGTTGGAGCTTACTGGATACATACATATAGTATTGTTGGTAGGTGCTGTCAAGTCAGTTCCGACGCGTAGCAACCCTATGTAAAACAGAATGAAACACTGCCTGATCCTGTGCCATCCTCACCATCATTGCTACGTTTGAGCCCATTGTTGCAGTCACTGTGTCAATCCATCTCATTGAGAGTCTTCCTCTTTTTCGCTGACCCTCTACATTACCAAACATGATGTCCTTCTTCAGGGACTGGTCCCTCCTGATAACATGTCCAAAGTACATGGGACTAAGTCTCGCCATCCTCGCTTCAGTTGCTTAAAATCTTCCATTTCTTCATCTTTGGCATTAGGGGTTGGTGTGTAAATTTGAATAATAGTCATATTAACTGGTTTTCTTACAGGTGTATGAATATTATCCTATCACTGACAGCATCAAGGATAGACCTTGAAATGTTTACATATATATGTATACATATCCACCTGAGTTCAGCCTTCTAGCCTGAACTGATTTATCTAAATGGCCCTTCCCCTTACTTACTTGCGGAATCCCTTCATTGGATGTCATTGGTTTTCACAAGCCTGTTAATAAGGGCGGCATCATCTGGTTACATTTTTTGTCCCTTGAAATCTGCATTGTTGAGACATGTTGGGAGAGAAAGGTCTTGCGTGATGGTGCTTGGTACATCGGATCCTAGGCAGCTCCTGAGGTGCCCATCATCTCCCTGGTCACCATTCTTCCTGCTGGATTCTAAGGAAGCTAGGAAGAACAGTTCCTGAGAGCTTTCTCGGTGGTTTCTCAGACCTAACACTGCACCAGTCCAGTCCTCAGGAGCCTGTGGGGATGGGCAGAGTGAGGAGATTAACCTCCAGGTCGGAGCCGGAGGAGCCCCCACAGTGGAGGAAATGGGTACAGGGGGAGTCGGGGTTCTGAGTCCTGTGTACAAAGGGGAGGGGACACTGCTTGGGTGACACTGCTGAGTGGGGCATGTGTGGCCAAGACAGGCTTGGTGAGCCTGGGACTTGGGCAGATGCCCCATTACAGGCATATCCCAGAGAGATTGCGGGTTCGGTTCCAGACCACCGCAATAAAGTGAATATTGCAATAAAGTGAGTCACACCAATTATTTTGGTTTCCCAGTGCATATAAAAGTTATGTTTATTATTAAGTGTGCAATAGCATTATGTCTAAAAAAATGTATACACCTTAATTAAAAAATACTTTATTGCTAAAAAATACTAACCATCATCTGAGCCTTCAGCGAGTCGTAATCTTTTTGCTGGTGGAGGGTCTTGCCTCGCTGTTGATGGCTGCTGACCGATCAAGGTGGTGGTTGTTGAACATTGGGGTGGCTGTGGCAATTTCTTAAAGACAACAATGAAGTTTACTACATCAGTTGACTCCTCCTTTCACAGAAGATTTCTCTGTAGCATGTGATGCTGTTTGATAGCATCTTACCCACAGTAGAACTTCTTTCAAAATTGGAGTCAATCCTCTCAAACCCTGCCACTGCTTTACCTACTAAGTTTATGTAATATTCTAAACCATTTGTTGTTTCAACAACGTTCAAGCATCTTCACCATGAGTAGATTCCATCTCAAGAAACCACTTTCTTTGCTTATCCGTAAGAAGGAATTCCTCATCTGTTAAAAAGTTTTATCATGAGATTGCAGCAATTCAGTCACATCTTCAAGCTCCACTTCTAATTCTAGTTTTTTTGCTGTATCTACCACATCTGTTATTTCCTCCACTGAAGCCTTGAATCCCTCAAAGTCATCCATGAGGGTTGGAATTAACTTCTTCCAAACTCCTGTTAATGTTCATATTTTGACCTCTTCCCATGAATCACAAACGTTCTTAATGGCATCTAGAATGGTGATCCTTTCCAGAAGGTTTTTCAGTTTACTTTGCCAAGATTCATCAGAGGAATAAGTATCTATGGAAGCAATAAACCAACCAAAACCAAACCCATTGCCGTCGAGTCAACTCCAATTCATAGTGACGGTATCGGACAAAGTAGAACTCCCCCATAGTTTCCAAGGAGCGCCTAGTGGATTTGAACTGCCAACCTTTTGGTTAGCAGCCATAGCTCTTAACCACTACACCACCAGGGTTTCCATGTCAGCAACAGCCTTAGGGAATGTATTTCTTAAATAATAAGACTTGAAAGTTGAAATTACTCCTTGATCCATGGGCTGCAGAATGGATGTGTTAGCAGTGATGAAAACAATATTAACCTCCTTGTACATCTCCATCAAAGCTCTTGGGTGACCAGGTGCATTGTCAGTGAGCAGTAATATTTTGAAAGAATTTTTTTTTTTTTTCTGAGCAATAGGTCTCAACAGCAGGCTTAAAATATTCAGTAAACCATGCTGTAAACAGATGTGCTGTCATCAAGGCTTTGTAGTTCCAATATGAAGCACAGACAGTATAGATTTAGCATAATTCTTAAGGGCCTGAGGATTTTCGGAATGGTAAATGAACATTGGCTTCTACTTAAAGTCACCAGCACATTAGCCCCTAACAAGTGAGTCAGCCTGTCCTTTGAAGCTTTGAAGCCATGCACTGACTTCTCCTCTCTAGCTATGGAAGTCCTAGATGGCATCTTCTTCCAATGTAAGGCTGTTTCATCTACATTGAAAATCTGTTGTTTAGCGTAGCCACCTTCATCAATTATCTTAGCTCGATCTTCTACATCAGCACTTGCTGCTTCACCTTGCACTTTTATGTTACGGAGACGGCTTCTTTCCTTCAATCTCATGAACCAACCTCTGCTAGCTTCAAATTTTTCTTCTACAGTTTCCTCACCTCTCTCAGCCTTCAGAGAATGAAGAGAGTTAGGGCCTTGCTCTGGATTAGGCTTCGGTCTAAGGGAATGTTGTGGCTGGTTTGATCTTCAATCCAGACCACTAAAACTTTCTCCATATCAGCAATGAGGCTGCTTCGCTTTCTCATCATTCATGTGTTCACTGGAGCAGCACTTCTAATTTCTTTCAAGAACTTCTTTGCATTCACAACATGGCTAACTGGCGCAAGACGCCTAGCTTTCGGCCTGTCTCGGCTTTCAACATGTCTTCCTCACTAAGCTTAATCATTCTAGCTTTTGATTTAAAGTCAGAGATGTGCAACTCCTCCTTTCACTTGAACACTTAGAGGCCATTGCAGGGTTATTAATTGGCCTAATTTCAATATTGTCATGTCTCAGAGAATAAGGAGGCCTGAGAACAGGGAGACAGATGGGGAAACAGTCAATCAGTGGAGCAGTCAGAACACACACAGCATTTACAGATTAAGTGCACCTTCTTATATGGCCGAGGTTTGTGGTGCCCCAAAACAATTACAATAGTAACATCAAAGATGACTGATCAAAGATCACCATAACAGATATAATAATAATGAAATACTTCGAGAGTTACCAAAATGTGACACACAGATGTGAAGTGAGCACATGCTGTTGGAAAAATGGCTTCAACAGACTTGCTTAAAGCAGGGTTGCCACAAACCTTCAGTTTGTGAAAAGCGCAGTAATTATCTGCGAAGCGCAATAAAAGGAGGTATGCCTGTATAGCAGAGATGCCCAGGAGGAAGGCTGATGCAGGGGTTTTGGTTATGCTGGACAGGATGTGCACAGCCAGGTGGAGGCTGCTTACCACCTTGCCTTCTCTGCACCTGGGATCCTGGACCTTGCTTAATGGACCCAGGACTCCAATCCCCCGAGTACTGAGTGTCAAATCTTGCCTGGGGAAATCTTTGAGAAGACGACTCCCAGTTCACGCAGATCAGAGGCACGGATCGACTGCCTGTCGCTTTCAGAGCGCACCAGGCCCGCGCATCTGGGAAAATCGTTTTCCAGTGCGTGAGGATTGGAGCCACTTGCTTCCAATCGATGAGCACTCGATGCTGGCAAAGGGCAGGTCAGCGCCACGCGGCGGAGGCTTCGGCTTCCTTGCCCCTAAGACGCCAAGGAAGCGGACCCCGAGCCAGGGCCGCGCCGGGGGCCACAGAAGGACTCGCGACTCCGTAGATCAAACCTGGACGGCTCCAAGGCGGGCGCGGGGACACCTGACCGCCGGGGCGCCGCAGCCTAAGGAGGGAAGGAGGAGCCCCTGGCTAGGATGCCTGGCGCGGGTCCGGGCTGGGGAAGCTAGCTGGATACCTCCCGCCGACCAGGGAGCCCCGCCCCGCGGCCGCCCCCAGCTCGCTGCCGCGGGGGTCCCGGGGGTAGAGGCGAGTGGTCTGGGCGGCCTGGGGCCCGGCGCTCCCGCCCTCCGAATTCCTCCCCGCGGGCGCCCGCTCCTCCTGGCGTCCCTGAAGCCAAGTAGCGGGTCTCCGGGAGCCCCAAAAGCAGCACGGGGCCCTCCGAGCAGCCGCGGGAGGTGCTGGCGGGGTGGGAGGAGACCCAGGCCGTTCCCGCTGGGAACCTGGCCCGGCTCAGCCCCGCGACACCCCAACCCGAGGTGACACGCAAGACCTCGGGCCGCGAGCGGCGGCACCGCCTC
>NW_004444008.1:11531762-11552641 GCF_000243295.1 Trichechus manatus latirostris
CATAAGAGCCGGCCGCGGCAGCCCAGCGCCGAGCGAGTGGCGAGCCTGCGTGGACGCTGCCAGCGGAACCTGCGCACAGCCAAGCGGGCCGGCGAGGAGCCGTCGGGCAGGCAGGTAAGGACCGGGCCGCGGGCGCGCCGGGCGCCCCCAGTGCGATAGCGACCTGGAGACGTCGGTGGCCCCGGGGGGGCCCCTAGGCCGGCCCCGCCGGCGGAGCGCCTGGTCCGGGCGCAGCGGGCAGGGCGGCGGCACTGGTTTCTCGGTGCCCTCCCCTCGAGCCTGTCCTGCTACTGAGACCGACTTGGGGCGCGCGGCTGTTTGTGGCTGCGGCTTCGCGTCGTGATTCGATTTTTCCTTTACTGAACCAGACAACGCGAAGGTGAGCGGGTCTGGGTCCTTCTAAACACATAACGCGGCCCATGAGATCTGATCGGGGAGCCCTGGATGGAGGTGTTTCTGTCTTTGATTTTTAAGACCTGGAGCGGAGAGTTGCAGGGCTGTGCGCTTCGCTAATGCAAGAAAGGACGAGGGGGAATGACAATCTCTCAGCGAGCTGGTTCTTGTCATGGGGGCCGTGAGGAAAGATGCTAAGAGACCCACATTTTGCTTCCTTATCCAACCATTGCCTCTGAGGCCGAGAGTTCAGGAGTGGGGTCTGGTTTTCCCCATCTGCGGAGCGTGGGGGTGGGGTTCGCAGACGGGGGTGGTCCCGGAGCTGATCTACTGGGACTTGCGCTCTGTACAGCTCCCCGCTCTGTCCCAACGTGAAACGCATTGCTGTCCACGCCCCAAAGCCTAGGCACCTCTCTTCACGCGTTATTTACTCGTCTGAGGAATGTACTGTTGGGTTTGTCACTGGGATGTGAAGAAGCCACCACAGAGTGGTGAATAAAATAACTTAGGTTGTGAGTGTTTGTGCAGATTTGGATACAGAGAAAAATGGCCCCACTCCTGCTGCCACCCTGCTATCCTCTACCTACATATGCGGGCACTGGGCAGTGTGTGTGTGTGTGTGTGTGTGTGTGTGTGTGTGTGTGTGTGTGTGTGTAATGGAAACACTGCTGGTGGATCCAAATACCCTCCCCCCGCAAAGAAAGCCCATTTGGAGTTGCTCTCAGGCCAGTGAAGGGCCACCGTGTCCTTGGCTGTGACACTGTGTAAATTCTCCTGCTCTTCTTTGCTTCATTACCCAAAACTTTTATGAAAGCAGTGTAAAAAGGACCTACTGGGTAAAGTGAATAAGTAGACCAGTCTGTCCCATTTCTCATGGAAAATTGTAACATGCTCTGTCCATCTCTGCGACTCTCCTGGGCAGAGTCCATGAAGCCACCCAGGACCACAAGGGGATGGGGACAGTATAGGTATTCCTTAAACAAACCGTTTTCATAGTTATTTTTTAAATGTCAATTTCTGTGGCTGATTTCGATGATACACAGTTTACTCTTTAGTTTATTACTGAATGTAAAACATACATGTGCAGTCTGTTTTTAAGATTTGCTCTTGAATATTTGAAGATTGTAAAATCACTTCCTGGAAATGTGGAGGAGGGCGGGGTGGGGGTCACATCCTCATGTTATTATTGGAATGTGTAATTAAAGGTTACACAAACATGGCACTTTGATAAGAAAGAAGAGGGGTGCACCGGGAAAGAGGGACAAAAGCAAAGTGTCCTGAGCCCCCCACTGTCTTTCCCTCCCCTAACCCCACCACCAGAACCTCCTCATTTTTGCTCCCTAGGCCTCCTCTTTGATCCAGCCTCTGACCGTTCTTAACCCAGGCTGTGCCACCTTAGATATTGGGAATGTATTCTTTCCACCCCCAAAACACTGAATGGCAATGTATTGGATCTCTGCTTTTGAGATCTCTGCACATACATAGTCTTGGTCTATTAAATAATTGCATTCCTGTGTGTGTTTACTTTTTACGTAGGCTGAAGACCAGGAGGGAAGAATCATAGAATTTCCGGATTCCAAGTCTGCCCATGAGTAAACCCAAATGCACAATGGGACTGATGTCTTCCATGGTGGCTCCGGCTAAGGAGCCCAACGCCATGGGCCCGAAGGAAATGGAGCTCATTCTGGTCAAGGAGCAAAATGGAGTGCAGCTCACCAACTCCACCCTCATCAACCGGGCACAGACCCCTGTGCAGCCCCAAGAACGGGAGACCTGGGGCAAGAAAATCGACTTTCTCCTCTCTGTGATCGGCTTTGCAGTGGACCTGGCCAACGTCTGGCGGTTTCCTTACCTTTGCTACAAAAATGGCGGTGGTAAGTCCCATCTCAGCCCTGCCGTACACTGCCGCTAGACTGGAGGTCCCAAGGGGCAGCTAGAGGCAGCGCTTGCAAGGAATGGGTAAACACTGATAAGAAAATAGTGTCCTCTTGAGTGGGGATGAGTCCTAGCTTAGCATTAATGGGGCACATATGATCCCAGATGGATTTTGCAAAATCGTAGGATAAGAGCTCTAAGCAGTCTGGTTCCATCTCTGAGTTTTGCATTTGGGGAAATCGAGGCTGGGAAAGAAGGAACTGGGAGGAAGTAGCTAGCGGCACCTGGGCTCTGCCATCTAGTTCCAACAGCTGTTTTCACTTTGGAAAGAGAATTCTCAAAGGCCCAAAGAGTGGTATCATTGGTTGCTTACACAGTATTTGCAAAGTATTTGGAGACCCTTGAACTTCGATCGAGAGATGGAAGTGTTTTCTCTCCCACTCTCTAACTCAGTCATCACGTGGGCTTTGGGTAGACAGAGAGAGGAAGACAATGAGGAAGAAGAAAGCATGGAGACTGGGGAGAAGACAAAGGGTAGGAGGTTTGAAGCAACAGGAGATACCCCCGGAAATGTGCCCATTTCCACTCCTTTCCCCCACCATTTCCTGAACTCAACTAGCCACACAATCATGACTGTTTCTGGACTTGAGTCAGAAAACTAAGATAAGGGGCAGGGTCACCCAAAACCTTCAAGATGAGAAGTCAATTAAATTGGTGCTCATTTCCATGAGTCTCCATTGGCCCTTCCCTTCCTCCACAATGTACTGACTGCTTTGTGCTATGTGATGAAGGGCTTCAGAAGAGTTTCTTGGAGAAGGCTTCACGGCATGCCTATGAGTAAGCTGGCATTATTACGCCCATCTTAAAGATTAAAAAACCGAGGCCTAAGCAGATACAGTAAGCTGCTCAGACAGAGCTGTAGGCTCTCCACACCTTCCCCTCTCCACCCTTGGAGGAGAGCCACAGCGGAGGCCTCCCTGACTCAGGATGGCTTAGGGAAGAACAACTGGACTTCAGGAGGCTAAGCCTGTGGGACGCTGGGCTTTGTGCTCTGGCCTGGGTGTGCAGGTATAAGAGGAACTAGACAGTACCTGGGAGAGGCTCATGGACTCTGGGGCAGGCCCTGTGAGAAACAACCACAGCTCTGAGCTCTGATAGCAGCAGGCTCCGGATGCTGGGAAGCCAGGCACAGAGTGCTGGGGCTCACTGAGGGTCAGGGCAACCAGATCCCAGAGGAGCTATGACTCAGGAGGTCAATAGGATGAAGACAGGGAGGGGACAGACGTTTCCCCAGAGGAGCTATTGGGCAGGCAGGGGAAGAGGAGCCCCAGGAGAAGAGCTGAGAAGTGGGTGGGACTTCATATACTCTGCTAAAGGGCTTGAGGTGGGGGACAACTAAGGGTTTCAGCAGGGCTATGGGGCAGTGGTGACAGTGGGGGAACAGGCTTGGAGGTGAGAGGCTCACTCACCCCAACCTGGGACTTTCCATTGGAGAGTGGCTGCCTAGGAAGCCTCTTACCTGAAACAGAGACAGGAGCCTCAGGTGAAAGCAGGTGCACCCAAGACTCAAGTGGCCACCTTGGACGGCTGAGCCGCGGCTCTGATGATGAGAAGCGACCCTTCTTGCAGACCCCACTCAGCGTGCTGTCATGTCCCCACAGGTGCCTTCCTGGTCCCCTACCTGTTCTTCATGGTCATCGCCGGGATGCCACTCTTCTACATGGAGCTGGCCCTTGGGCAGTTCAACAGGGAAGGGGCTGCCGGGGTCTGGAAAATCTGCCCGATTCTGAAAGGTATGCAAAGTAACACCTCCTTCCTCACTCGTGTCCAGCATAGACACACAGGAATGCGCCATTTTAGCTTTGGTTCTACTTTAAAAATCTGTAATGACCAAGGATTCAAGGGTGTATTCCCTTAGCTGCAGGTAAAGCGGCCATGCAATTCATTAGTAGTGTTATCTTGTCAAGGTGTTTGAGTAGTACATGAGATAAAACATCTATCCATCGGTCCATCCATCCATCCATCCATCCATCCATCTATCCATCCATCATATATCTACTGTCTATCAATCATCTAGCTTCTAGCTATCCATCTATCCATCATCATCTGTCTGTCTATCTATCTATCTATCTATCTATCTACCTCCCTGCTTATTCATTGAACTCTCAAGACTTCTGGAGCAACCCCACAGTGCAGTGAAATGAAAACACCTTGTGTTGAGCCCCGGAAATCTGCCCAGCAGCCCCCCCTTTCCAGGTGTCCCCTCACCCATCCTCACAAGCACCCTGTGGTGGGCATGCCCTGCTATTGTCCCCTTTTAGAGATGCAGACATCAAGGATTGCAGGGTTTGAGTAACTTGCCCTTGGTCATCTGGTCAGTGGCAGAGCGGAATTTGATCCCAGCCTGTGCAACTCCCAAGTCCAGCCTCTGGGTCACACCTGCCTACTGGGCTGACACCACCTCTTAGGAGTGGGCGGTCAGGGGGGACTCAGGAGTGTTTCTTCAGAGATATGTGGGACTGCCCACTTTAGACAGTTGATGCTCACTAAGGAGAAGACCATTAGAGAGCTGTTTGGGGATTGTCTCTGAAGTTCTTAAAAAGTTGATCTGCTTGGAAGACAGCAGAAGCCCAGTAGGTATTCCAGGAAGCACTTTGGATGGCTCAGTGGGTTTATAATCAGAGTCCAGTCTTAGCAAGTGAAAATAAAGGGGCTCTCACAGCCGCCGACGTCTCTGCAAGGAGAAAATAGCCCTGTTGCAGCAGTGGAAACACTGAGACTGGCCAGGCGTGAGGCTTTTCCAGGGCATTTAGTTGTTATTCACCCTTAATAGCCCGACTGGGGGAATCTTACCACTTTAGCAGATTTTTCCAAGACTAAATTATTCATGGACCCACCGGAAAACAAACTACATAAAGAGAGGCCCACCCCCTCCCCCTCCACAGGCACTCATCTTTAGCATGAAAGACAGTAGACAAAGGGTGCCCCTTTGCAGGATTTGAATGGGGAAGTCAACGCTTAAAAGAAAAACAAAACCAGTTGCGCTTGAGTCAACTCTGACTCATGGCAACGCCATCCATGTCAGAGTAGAAATGTACTCCGTAGCATTTTCAATGGCTGATTTTTTGGAAGTAGATCATCAGGACTTTCTTTTGAGGCGCCTCTGGGTGAACTCAAACCCCTAACCTTTGGTTAGCAGTCAACCACATTAACTATTTGCACCACCCAGGGACTCCAAAGCTTTAAAAGAACTTCCTGAAACTCGTTTCTGTCCTCAATCTCAGCTCCCTCCACAGACAAATGCAATCACTAAGGAAAAACACCAGGCTTCTGTTTGGAGACAGATAAGGGTGTCAAACTGGACATTTAATTGTGTATTTACTGGCCCAGTATTGATGTGGTCAAGGTCAGTGAATCAGAAGTGATCCTTCAAGACACAAATGAGTTAGTAGCATCCTCTCGGGGTCTGTCTCCCAGCACTGACGCCATGTGGGGAGGAAGACATCCCTTCTGAGTCTGTGACCGTGAGCTGTGAAGAGTGTAGGCATACTCATGTAGCGCCTTCATATAACACCTGCCTGTTCAGGTGCTTTAAAGAGCTGGCTTGGAGATTTAGCTCACATATCCTCAGGTGAACATACGGGTGGAAAGGTTGAGAGATGACCAGCCTCATGCCATACAATGATTACGGTACGGCCAAATTTTGCATTGCTGGATTTTCAAGAATCATCCCATTGGGGTCTCTAGAGTGTCATAACTGTCTTATATGACACAACCCTGTGCCCCCACCCCCTACTAAGGAACCTAATGTTTAATCAAATTAAATTTCCCTCCTATGTGCAGGGCCGGGGCTAGTGACTGCGGGAGCGAGAGAGGACAATGATTCAGGCGCCAAGAGCCGTGGGCCAGCCAATGAAAGCTAATTTCCATGCACATGTCACACCACAAAGAGAATTTTCTCTAGCAAAGCTCCAAAGGGAACTTTAATATTGCAGTTTATAAAATGTCAATAAGCAATCAAGAATTTCAAAGGACTAAATCCTGAGAGACTTAACTTGGGTTGATACAGAAAATCATAATTAAATAGGTGGGACTACCATCACCCCATTATAGAGACTAAGAAAATCGAAAATCCCAGTTAAATAGACATGACTATCATCACCCCTGGAGCCCTGGTGGCACAGTAGTTAAGAGTTACAGCTGCTAACCAAAAGGTCGGTCCTTGGAAACCCTGTGGGGCAGTTCTACTGTGCCCTACAGGGTCGCTATGAGTCAGAATTGACTCAATTGCAACAGGCTTGGTTTGGTTCTTGTTATCACCCCATTATAGAGACTCTTAGAAAATAGAAAATCATAGTTGAATAGACATGACTGTCATCACCCAATTATAGAGACTAAGAAAGCAGAGGTGGGCACTTCATCGGGTTCCCAGTGATGTGGTGTCAGAACCATCGCTAATTTAATATTTACGCCATGTCACAGCCCTGTATTCATGCTCTTTCATCCTGTGTTGGCCTTTGTTCAGGTCTGAAAACTAGTGTCTATCTCCGGGTGTGCCAGCATCAGACTGTGGGCAGAGGATGCCCTGGTGAGCCTCCCTGGGATCAAGTCCTGGTACCAGGCCCATCCACACCCATCTCATCACAGGTTATTAAGGAGAATTGCAAACCCCTTAGAGGTGAACTATTCAGCCTTGGTATCTTTTTGTAATCAGCATGGTGCCATGTTCATCGTAGAGAGAAATGAATCAATGCCAGAAAACTAGATTTTTTTTTTTTTTAAGAGGAGACACCTTGAATAGTTCAATATCAATAAAACTACAATTCCTCACAGGTGATTTTCTATATGTTTAGGTTATATTTTATCCACAGGATGGCAATTTGATAGGAAATTGTGATTGCTTGATAAGTTAAACCAAACCAAACGCGTCGCTGTCAAGTTGATTCTGACACACGGCAACCCCGTGTGTGTCAGAGGAGAACTCTGCTCCATGCATAGGGTTTTCTTGGCTGTAATCTTCATGGAAGCAGATCATCAGGACTTTCTTCCACAGTGCCACTGAGTGGGTTTAAACCACCAACCTTTAAGTTAGTAGACAAGCGCAAAGCATTTGTGCCACCCAGTTGTTGTTGCTAGGTGCCGTCGAGTTGCTTCCAACTCAGTGATCCTGTGTACAACAGAACAAAACACTGCCTGGTCTTGTGCCATCCTCACCATATTGTTATGCTTGAGCCCACTGATGCAGCCATTGTGTTATTCCATCTCGTTGAGGGTCTTTCTCTTTTTCACTGACCCTCTACTTTACCAAGCATGATGCCCTTCTTCGGGGACTGGTCCCTCCTGAAAACATGTCCGAAGTACTTGAGATGAAGTCTTGCCATCCTTGCTTCTAAGGAGCGTTCTGGCTGTACTTCCTCCGAGAGAAGATTTGTTCATTCTTCTGGCAGTCCATGATATATTCAGTATTCTTCACCAACACCGTAATTCAAAGTCATCAATTCTTCGGTCTTCCTTATTCATTGTCCAGCTTAAGTTAGATGAGGTCAAAGCCAGGCTTCCCGGGGTAGCCTAATGCATGTGCCGTCTCTTTCCTTGCTTGTTTTTGTTTTTTTTTTTTTCAACTTTAGTTAATATTATTGTATGTATGTCCATGTCTCCTTAAGAAGGAGTACCACATGGCTAAATTAAGACATGAGTTAAAATGCTCAGGATAATTATTATGGAGCCAAAGCTCATGTGCCCTTTGCGGGTGATCGGTGTGGCATGCCCCTGTGAGGGTTTCTTCCTTCCTGGTGAGTGAGTCTCCAGAAGCAGGGAGCCGAGAGCTGCCTGGAGCCCATTTCCAGCTCCTCTCTGTGGGCCTGGGGCGCACTCCTAACCCTCAGCCTAAGAAAGCCAGGCAGTCAAGCCAATGGTAGCAGTGGCAGTGGTAGTGAGGAGCTGCTTCGAAGGGGCCATGACTAATTCGAGGTCCCCAGGTACAATCTTCTCCAAAAACCCTCAGGCTGAATCACAGGGGCTAGATATTCTCTAAGCAGCCTTCATGAAGAACCATAGTGTTTCCATCACACGGTTCCTGAGAAAACACTCTCTCTAACACTCATGCACACGCACACACACACACACGCTCACAGAGAGTAAGCAGATGATACTGAAGACACCCAGACCAACAGAGGAAGAATTCTCTCCTTCTTTTCTTCCAGTGTTCATGCAAGGAATGGAAGGGCTGCCCCACCAATGAGTGTGCTTCAGCAGTTCACTCAATTTGTTTCACCAGCTGGTATTCTTGGAATTGCATCTGTGAACTCTCTCTGGAGGCCAGCTTCCATGGATGCTCCAGAGCAAGTAGTACCTTCTATGGATGGTGGAGAGGGGCTGAATACCCATTTTTAGCAGGATGCTCCTTTGTAGGTTGTCTGTCTGTCAATAACAAGATTCACTGTATGTATGCCATGGCAACACCACCATATGAAGACTGCTAATTTATAATATTTTGCATCCAGTGATTTATCAATCAGTGTGGTTTATCAAGCTTTCCTCTTTCTAAAAAGAATTTAAGATAGCTCAAAATAAAACAAAACAAAATGCTCACTATGTAAATATAAAAATAATTAATAAGAAAACTAAAATTCAGGAAAATTGACATTATGAGCAGTGCTTGAGGTTGCTGAGTGTTAAACAAAGAGAACCAGGTCAAATTTTCATTAGAGAATGTTAGAAAGGAGTAAGTCTACACTCCCCTGGTGGGGAGGCAGCTCCCCGGCCTAATTGATAAAAGAAATACATCAGAGGCATTCTGTTAAGAGGACATAGTGAGTCACAAACAATGGTCTCAAGAACATCTTTATTGCAAACAAAATGGCGGGTTTCGTGTGTCTGGGAAATTGAGGAGCACCTTGCTGAAGGCAAGGTCATTGAGGGGCTGCATTTCAGCGATCCAGGCCCATGGCTTCCCAGAAGGGCAGAACTCAAGAGTGACCTGAATGAACAGCTGAACTTGCGATCTCCATCACCCGAGCACCCAGGGCCACTGACAGCACCCATAAGGGAGACACTGCTGAGCTGGGTTCTGACTGAAGTATGTCCGTTTGCTCTGGGGGCCTAACCAGCCAGTGGAGGCTTTGTTGCTTTGTCTTTAAGGGTCAGAACCCAGGCCTGCCCTGACAGAGGGCTGTCCACACAGTGTGGGTTCTGGATAGACAAAGGCAAAATCAGCTCTTCCTTCATAAACTGGATTTGGATCCATTCTAGTGTTTGTCAAAGACTCCTTTGTATTCCCAAAGGTTAGAGCTGAGGAATTGGTATACAATGTTTTAACCTTGTAAAAGTTTCAAATGAGGCATCCACATCACCCCACTACCAGAGAAAACCTTCCCAGGCACACGATGGGTCATGTGCTTTGAACAACATGGCTTCCTGACGTGGCTGCCTAAGCAAATTCGCTCCTAAGGCACCCAGTGAGCAGACTTGCAACACAGAATCATTTAATATTGACTTCACTGGAGAGGACCTTCAAAGGAGACCATCTTGGTGTTAATCACCACTATTACTGAGCATGATTTTCAGGCAGGATTCCATTGTTGTTGTTAGTTCCCGTAGAGTCGGCTCTAACTCATGGTGACCGTATGTACAACAGAATGAAATGTCGCCCAGTCCTGCATCATCTTCATGATTGTTGATATGTCTGAGTCCATTGTTGTGGCCATTGTGTCAATCCATCTCATTAAGGGTTTCCCTCATTTTCGCTAACCCTCTACTTTACCAACCATGATGGTTAGGATTCCATACTCCGTTGCCATCGAGTTGATTCCAACTCATAGCAACCTTATAGGACAGAGTAGAACTGCCCCATAGGGTTTCCAAGGCTGTAATCGTCACAGAACCAGACTGCTATGTCTTTCTCCTATAGAGTGGCTGGTAGGTTTGAACCTCTGACCTTTCGGTTAGCAGCCGAGCACTTTAACCTCTATGCCACCAGGGCTGTTTCAGGATTACATACCAGGGCCTATTTTCTTTGAGGCCATTCCTGATCCTGGGTCTGTTAATACATAAACTAACCAAATCAAACCTGTTGCCATCGAGTCAATTACAACTTATAGTGAGCCTATAGGACAGAGTAGAACTGCCGCATAGGTTTCCAAGGAGCGACTGGTGGATTTGAACTGCCAACCTTTTGGTTAGCAGCCTGAGCTCTTAACCACTGCACCACCAGGGCTCACTGTTAATACATAGACACAAGTAAATTGTAGCGCTTTTCTTTTTGCTTCCAGGGTAGGAAGAGACCTTTAATGAATAGCTCAGCATGTAAACAGCTACCCTTGAAGGATAAGACCATAAAAATCAAGCCCAAGCAGTTCCCTGCCAAAGTCACCTTAAAGGCATGCTCCTCCCTCAGCCTCAGCAGGCAAGACAGGGCCTGGAACTGAGTTTAATATAGTAAATCAAAGTTATAGCCCAGATGAATGGTTTCAACAAAACTGAAGAAGGAATGCTGAAATGAAAAGAACTCTGCATGGAGCTTAGTAAAGTGAAGCCAAAACACCAAGAACGTGGTTGGGCATGTCCAGCGTATTATAGGAGGGGCTCCTTGACCAGTGGGAGGAAGGCCTTCTCACCGCCAGACCCACCTGCCCACCACAGTCGGGATGACACAGCTCCAAAGACTGCTCACCTCTGGGTTCTGCTCCAGGTCACCAGGGGGCTCTCAAATGATTGGCCTCACCTTCCAGGTGTTGTGATCCTGCAAGGGGGCATCCTGAAAGGCCCTGGGTGGCCCTGGGACACCCAGATGGTCATGTCTGGCCCTGGGTGACCCTCGGTGGCCCTAGATGACCCTACATGATCCTGGATGACCCTGGTGGATCCTGAGTGGTTGTGGATGGCAATGGATGGCCATGGATGACCCTTAGTTGCCCTGTATGGCTATAGGTGAGCCCTGGTGTACCTGGGTTGCCTTGGATGATCTTGAGTGGTCCTGCATGACCCTAGGATGACTTTGAGGGGCCTTGAGTAATCTTGGGTATATAGGCAGCCTTGGATGTCCCTGGGTGTCACTGGGTGGTCTTGGATGGCTGTAGATGGGTTTGGAAGTTAGTCCTTTCTCTGTGATCACAGCATGAAGTATGGCATTAGCCTTGTTCACTAGCATTTTTCCTGTTTGTTTAAAAATGTTGCATGGAATTAAAGATGTCGGTGAACTCCCAGCACAAGGTGGAGATGTTTCCCATGAGGGAAGGCCAAAAGGAGAGTTTAGCTCATGGTGGCTCTCCCCTCTCTCTGCCCTAGGTGTGGGCTTCACGGTCATCCTTATCTCGCTCTACGTCGGCTTCTTCTATAATGTCATCATTGCCTGGGCGCTGCACTACTTCTTCTCGTCCTTCACCATGGAGCTGCCGTGGATTCACTGCAACAACACCTGGAACAGCCCCAACTGCTCAGACGCCCACTCCGGCAACTCCAGCGACAGCTTGGGCTTCAACGACACCTTCAGGACCACACCTGCAGCAGAGTACTTTGAGTAAGTGGAGGTCTGGCTCCTCCAGGCTGCTGGCAAATCACTCGCCGTATCTGCTTCTAGAATGAGGAGGAATGACAGCAAAGCTGGGCACTTGATGGTGGCCTTGGGGGTCGGTCGCCCCCACCTCTGATGCCTTGCAGGTGCGGAGAGAGTCAGCTCCTGCCCCTTACCCGCCGGTCTTCCTTGCATTCTGTTCCTCTAGGGCTCTTGTGGGAATATTTCTGAATCAGGCTCCGGTAGCTCGGCAAAGCTCTTGCACAGAGCGAGTCCTCAGTAGTGATGGACAACCCAGCAGGTCCTATCACAGCCCTGTCCTGCTCCCAGGCAGCAGTTTTGGGTAGGAGAAAGGCTGGTGGTGGGCCCCACAGGCCCTACTTGGAAGGAAGGTGAGCCCTGTGTCTGGGCCCCTCAGGGCTGCAGCGTCCCGTTTAGGGTGCGCTCGGCTGGATTCTGTTCTCCTCTCTACCCTGCCCTTCCTGTGCTCCTGGGCTCATTCCGAGCGATCTCGTCCAGGCCCTCCTCTCTCTCCAAAACAGACAACTTTCCACGTCACTAAATAGACCTCCTCTATGAGGACTCATTGAGCGTTCACTTTCCATTAGGTTTTCTTTTCTTTTCTACAAACACAGCTTTAGTTCTTTTACTAGATCCCTCCTCAGTCCCCTGCGCCCTTCTTCTCCCACGCCGGCACATTCCCACTTCCAGCTGGGCCTTCTAGGCTTTCTCTCAGTCTCCTCCTCCCATGGAGCCAGGCCCAGCCCCTGCTCTCCATGCCGTGTGACCCCAACCATCCCCACTCCTGGAATCTGCTTTTCTTGGGCACTTCATCAGCTCCTGCCCTCCCTCCTCCCTCACCAGTGGCCTGACCAGAAAGGGCCATCACTGCCCAACATGGGTCCACGGTTCCCGCTGACCCTACCCCTGCTCAGAGTCCAGACACATGTGCACTGGACAGCCTCCTTACCTGGTTAGAAACCCATCTGTCTCCTTACCTACAGTTTGCTTCTCAACTCGGGAAAACCCTAGTTCAGAATCGCTTTGGGGTAAGGGATGGCCTGGGTCAGAGTATGGCCAGCCTCTGAGGAGCAGGCTGGACCTATCACCAGCACCCTCTCACGTGCACACCCTAGGGCCACCGACCTGGCTGCTGGCACCTCACGCTGGACCTCCCATCCTGACTGAGGGGCTTCTGTTAAACTGCACCGGAGATGAGGAAAAGGCAACACCCGTCAAGCCCAAAAGTACGCAGTGACTGTGGGGCTACTGTTTCTTTTGTCTGAAATCTTACTTGCCTAGTTAGATATAAGATATATCTTATCAGTGCCTCCATGGAAATAGTAGTCTCCTTACAACTTAGCCAAAGGAACTTCTGCCAACAAAAATGAAATTCAAATTTCAGCAGCAATTGGGTATGTTTGCTAAACATGCTTTGAGTTAGAAAACAAAGAGCTTAAAACAAGTAAACTAGATGTCTCAGTGTTGCAGTTGGTAAAAGCTGTGCTCATGGAGGAGCCCAGGCTCGGGAAGGTGGTTGGAAAAACCCCACCTTGCCTCTGCTGGGATGAAGGGCCATCGCGAGGGTACCGTGGTCTGGGTGTGCGTATCCTCCCGGGCAGATGGTTCTCATCATACCATTTTTCCCTGAAGGCCTTTTCCTGTGAGGGCAGGACTGTTGCCCACCATTGGGGATCACCTGGTGATGGGAGAGCCGTCTCACCTGTGCAGGAGAGGGAACCATTTGCGTGAGGAAAGTCAGGTAGATGCCTCCAGGGAGGAGATGTGGAGTGTTTCTAGAATCTGTGGATCTTTAGATTGTTAAGTTGCGTTGAGTTTCAGATACTCAGAATGGAAATGCTTTGTTTTAGAATTCCTTGTCGTATGTGGGAAATATGCCTCCAGGATTGTCTAGCATGGGAATTGGCAGCGGGTTGTCAAGAAGGGTGGCTTGAGGCAGCTTTTGAAGTGTCTGGAAGGACCATCAGAAGGACTGGGTGTTCCTAGAGCATTAGAAGGATAGTGGTTGGATTTGGGTGAGGGTTGTGTGTGACAGCACATCTTTATTATTTTAGAAGACAACCTTTCTAGTGGTTTGGGGATTGAACTGGAATGAAGAATGTCTGGGGGTGGGGGAAGGGAGACAAGTTCCATGATGGAAAAGAAAGGAGGGATCCCAGCAGGAGGAGGGGTTCACAGGACTTAGTGACCAGATGGGTTGAGGGGACAGACCAGAAGAGAACGCCAGACAGGAGTGAGATTCCAAGCTTGGTGGGCATCAGGGGTGGTAACGGCTCTCATCTAAAGAGAGCTCTCAGGAGGAGCGTGGCTGGGTCCAGAGGATGGGACAGGCAGGGAGAGAAGAGTCCATTTGGAATTTGTCCCATGATTTGTCTGAAAGACAACTGGGTGGGCATATCCCATGAGAACATGGGGATAAAGGCAAGGCTATCTGAATGTTTGGATAGGACAAACATTAAGTGTGACAAGATAATAAAATTGCTCAGATTTAAAAAAAAAAAAAGTTACCTCATTTGTCAAAGTAGATTTTAGCATTCTTAGGGGAGAAAAATGAGGTACCTTGGTGGTGCAAATGATTTGCGTTCAGCTGCTAACTGAAAGGTTGGCAGTTCAAGCTCACCCGACAGTACTGTGGAAGAAAGGCCTGGAAATCTGCTTCCATAAGGATTACGGCCAAGAAAACCCTATGGAGTAGTTCTACTCTGTCACAGGGGGTTGCTATGAATCGAAAATGACTCAATGGCGCTAAACAACAACAGGGGAGAGAAACAACACCTTCTTTGTCCTCTGCATGCTCGTTACTACATTTCACAGATTTGATTCTGCTCATTAATGGGAACGAGACCTGGGCTGTGTATTTGTTAGCCCTCAGGGATTAGCATGTGGTCCACATGGAGGGGTCTGCAGGAGAGAAGAGATGGGAACCTTCCGTATGATAAAGTAGAGATGATAGAGGTTGTTGAGGATGCAAAGGTTTTGAGTTTCATAGTAACTGATAGCACTGTATCAAGTTGTTATTGTTGTTGTTAGTTGCCATCAGCTCCAACTCATGGTGACCTTATATGGAACAGGATGAAAATGTTACCTGGTCCTGAACCGTCTTCACGATCACTGGTGTGTTTGAATCCACTGTTGCGGCTATTGTGTCAGTCCATCTCATTGACTAATAAGGGTTATGATGAGACAGTTCACACCTGAGCTGGATTTAATTTGTTGTTGTTGTTAGGTGCTGTCAAGTCAATTCTGATTCATAGCAATCCTATGTACAACAGAACGAAACACTGCCCGGTCCTTCACCATCCTCACAATCCTTGTTATGTTTCAGCCCATTGTTGCAGCCACTGTGTCAATCCATCTCATTGAGGATCTTCCTCTTTTTCACTGACTCTCTACTCTACCAAGCTTGATGTTCTTCTCCAGGGACTGGTCCCTCCTGATAACATGTCCAAAGTATGTAAGATGAAGTCTCACCCTCCTTGCTTCTAATGAGCGTTCTGGCTGTACTTCTTTCAAGACAGATTTGTTCGTTCTTCTGGCAGTCCATGGTATATTCAATATTTTTTGCCAACACCACAATCCAGAGGTGTCAGTTCTTCTTCGGTCTTCCTTATTCGTTATACCGCTTTCACATTGCATATGAGGCCATTGAAAACACCATGGCGTGGGTCAGGTGCACCTGAGTCCTTATCATTACAAAAACAAAATGGTAGCTAAGTTTTTAACTAGTGTATCTTTCACAATTTAAAAGTGGGTTTCAGTAAAACTCAGTGCATTTGAGAAGGGTACAGAGACTTGGAAGGTGCTGAATGACACCATTTTGGAATCTCCCATCTTTTGTTTGTGAGGTGTGGAAAGAGTTGCTTTATCTAAAGGATTTTCAGTTAAGAAAATTAGAGTCCAGGTGGAGGGGGGACCTGATTAGTGTAATGGTTTATAATTAAGAATGCTAGAAGGAAAGAATATAGTCTATTAAAAAAAAAAAAGAGAGATCAGGTTAGTCAAGTCTACTTGGTAATCTTCAGTCTGGAAAGTGAAAGATTGAAAAGGACAGTGCCCCAATCCCTTAAGTCGGGAAGGCCGTTAGCACTAGCTGGTGCCACACTAGAACTGGTGCTAGCTAGAGGACAAAGGTGGTAAGTTTTAAGAAAGTTTAAGATAAATGCATAGATTGTTAATGGCACCGTGAATCATTAAACCACACCAAGGTGTGTATTACTCCATGCCAACATTTTGAAGGTTATTTTCCTAAAGGTGGAAACAAGTTTTCCTGAAACAGGCTTTTGTGACTCTATCAGATGGGATGACCAGCCCAGCCATACCCTCAAATCTGCAAGGAGTTTTCTGGAACTTAAGGCCGCTGCATAAAGCAGATCATTGTAAGAGGATCACATGTTTCTGCCGGGACATGTAGTTAGGGACCCCATTTCCCACCATAAAATGTCATAAAGGCCAAGATAATCATAGTCATTAAAATGATAAAGTTATTTTAATGACCACATATAAAAAAATATATGAAGTGGCCTATACAACCATATCATTGATCATACCAGGGATCCCAATTTCCTACATAATGTTTAGAGTAAAATTGTGCCATCTCACAAATCTGACAACTAAAATGTTAACTGGAATCGATCTTGAAGTTATCTTCATATGTGCATTTTAACGACAGGACCTCAGAGAATAACTGTCAGGTCTTGGCGAGATAACCAATCACTATTAACACTGGGACTGTGCTCAGGTCTCTGACTCTCACCTCTATTGCCTACTCTGGACTCTGATTCCCAAGAGATGGCCGAGCTGTCTGGGTTTCAGGCTGGGCTTTCCCTCACATGATGCAAACACTGTGTTCATGAGTCCCCCCCATGCCCGTTGCCAAGGTTCAGTAAACCCAGTATTGGGTCAGTGTTGGCAAATGGAAATGGTCCTGCAGAGATTGACTTACATCTCAGCTTCCAGGGGCCCCAGGCAGCCTTCCTGCCCTGTGGTGTCCTTCTTCAGCAGAGGGCCGCTGGAGGGAGGTAAGAGAAATGAAAGGGAGCAATTCCATCAATGTTGATGACTAAATCTGGAGTTTATACCCATTGCCCTCGAGTTGATTCGGACTCATAGCAACCCTGTAGGACAGAGTAGAACTGCTCCATAGGGTTTCCAAGGCTGTAATCTTTTTTTTTTTTAATTGTACTTTAGATGAAGGTTTACAGAACAAATAATCTCTCATGAAACAGTAGTACACATATTGTTTTATGACAATGGCTAACAACCCCACGACATGTCAACCCTGTCCCTTCTCAACCTTGGGTTCCCTATTACCTGCTTTCCTGTCCCCTCCCGCCTTCTAGTCCTTGTCCCTGGACTGTTGTGCTCCATTAGTCTCGTTTTGTTTTATGGGGCTGTCTAATCTTTGCCTGAACGGTGAACCTCAGGAGTGACTTCATTACTGAGCTAAAAGAGTGTGTGGGGGCCATACTCTCGGGGTTTCTCCAGTCTCTGTCAGGCCGGTAAGTCTTTTTTTTTTTTTTTTTCTTTTTCCTTGTGAGTTAGAATTTTGTTTTACATTTTTCTCCAGCTCTGTCCGGGACCCTCTGTTGTGGTCCTGGTCAGAGCAGTCAGTGGTGGTAGCCGAGCACCATCTAACTGTACTGGACTCAGTCTGGTGGAGGCCTTGGTAGCTGTGGTCCATTAGTCCTTTGGACTAATCTTTTCCTTATACCCTGTTCTCTTCATTCTCCCTTGCTCCCAAAGGGGTGAGACCAGTGGAGTATCTTAGATGGCTGCTCACAGGCTTTGTAGACCCCAGACGCTACTCACCAAGGTAGAATGTAGAACATTTTCTTTATAAACTGTGTTATGCCAGTTGAGCTAGACGCTCCCCGAGACCCTGGTCCCCACAGCAAGGCTGTAATCTTTATAGAAGCAGACTGCCATATCTTTTTCGAACAGCCAGCCTTTCAGTGAGCAGTGAAGCACTTACCACGGTGCCACCAGGACTCCTTACCTGGAGATTAAAACCAAAAACAAAAAAACCCCAAACCTGTTGCTGTTGAGTCATTCCAACTCATAGCGACCCTACAGGATTGAGCAGAACTGCCCCTAGGGCTTCCAAGGAGCAGCTGGTGGATTCAAGCTGCCAACCATTTGGTTAACAGCCAAGCTCTTAACCACTGCACCACCTGGAGATTAGGTAATGTAAAATGGCTAATCCATTAACAAGTACTTTTATTTTCACTGCCTTCTTATCTGAGAAGAATAAAACCCTTTAGTATTTATCCCCCGTTCACCTTTTTTAGAGAGTTCTGTGTTTCTTACTCAATATTTTACCATATCTTTATGAAGGGAAAATTGAGAATATGTATTTCCTCATTAGTCCCTGTACTTGCCAGCTTCCACCCCAATGGGTGTGCATGAGAACAGACTATAGGCTCAGAGCTGAAAGCAGAGGTTCATGGCTGTAATTCTGAGAGTTGTGAATGTGCTTTACAAATGTGAAGTCTGAGCTTAGCAGCCAGGAAAGTGCATGTGAACTTTGAAAACCTCAAAATAGGTCTACAACCTGCTTAAAATTTCCCCCACTTCCATGAACACTTATCAAGATCACCTTCGCCTGCTTCCAGATAGAAACACTTAAAGCTACCAATTTGCCTCTAAGCACTACATTGGCTGTATCCCACAAATTTAGATATGTTGTGTTTTCATTTCCCTTTAGTTCAAAAACTTTCCTAATTTCCCTTGTGATTTCTTCTTTGGTCCATGGGACATTTTTAGAAATATGTTGTTTAATTTGGAAATATTTGAGGATTTTCTAGATATGTTTCTGTTGATTCTAATTTAATTCTGTTTTAAATTAGAACAGAATTTTTAAAATATACTGAGGCTTGTTTATGGCCTAGTATGTGGTCTATATTGGTTAATGCTCCATGTGCTCTTAAAAAGAATGTGTATTCTGCTGTTGTTGGGTACAGAGGTGGGTAAATGTCAATTAGATCATGTAGGTTGATAATATTGTTCAGGTCTCCTATATCCTAACAGTTTTTCTGTTTACTTGTTCTATCAATTACTGAGAGAGGTGTTAAAAATCTCCAACAATAATTGTGGATCTGTTTATCTCTCTTTACTATTCTATCAGTTTTTATTTCATATATTTTGAACCTCTGTTATGAAGTGCATACATGTTGATGATTATCAAGTCTTCTTGATAAATTTACCCCTTTACCATTAGGAAATGTCCTTCTTTATCCCTGGTGACATTCCTAGCTCTGAAGTCTACTTTATCTAATATTAATATAGTCATGCCAACTTCCTTATGGTTAGTGTTTGAATGGTGTATCTTTTCCATCCTTATATTTTTAACCTATATGTGTCCTTTATCTAAAATAGGTTACTTGTAGACAGCATAGAGTTGGGTCTTGCTTTTTTTTCCAGTCTGACAAGCTGTGCCTTTTAGTGTTTAGACCATTTCTGCTTAATAATTACCAGTATGGTTGGGTTTAAATCTTTTATTTTGCTACGTTTTTTTCTAAATTTTATTTATTTTGTTGTTGTTGAGCATACACACAGCAAAACATACACCAATTCAACAGTTGGTCCATGCACATTTGAGTACATTCTTCTAGTTGTGTAACCATTCTCACCTGCTATTTGTTTTTATTTGTCACATCTCTTCTTTGTTTTTTGTTTCCTTTTTTCCTCCTTCTTTTGGATGAATTGAGTCATTTTTAGGATTCCATTTATCTACACCATTGGCTTATAAGCTATATCTCTGTTTTATTTTTTAGTGAATACTCTAGGGTTTACAATATATATCTTTATCATAGTCTACCTTCAACTGACATTACGCCACTTCACGGATAGTGTAAGAACTTTACAATATAGGCAGTCTCCGGTTTACGGAGAAGTTCCGTTCCTAAATCTGTCTTTAAGTCAAATTTGTATGTAAGTCGGAACGTTTATGTACAGTTTATATCTAACATCAGTCAAATGTTTGTCTTAGTATATAGAGTACCTTTCTGTGTATGAAAACATTAAAGAAACACTTCCAGATACACTAAAACATCTTTAACATAATAATACAGTAATAATAATAATGTTTTGATATGTGTCACAAAGTAGGGCCCATTCTTATTATGAACTATTGTATGTACCTTGAATTTTTAATATAATAGGGTTTATGAGGTTGGTTCGTAACTGCGAGTTGTACATAAGTTGGACTTCGTAACCCAAGGACTGCCTGTAATACTCTCCCATTTTTTTCCATCACGTTCTTTATACAATTGATGTCACAGATTTTGTTTCTAAATGTTATAATACATTCATAATATGTTATTATTTTTACTTTAAACTGTCAATTACATTTAAAGAAATTTAAAACTGAGAAAAATGATTTTATATTTACTTACATTTTTACCGTTTCTGGTGCACTTCTAGAAACCCTGGTGGCATAGTGGTTAAGAGCTACAGCTGCTAACCAAAAGGTTGGCAGTTCAAATCCACTAGGCACTTCTTGGAAACCATATGGGGCAGTTCTACTCTGTCCTATAGGGTTGCTATGAGTCCGAATCGAGTTGACAACAACAGGTTTGGGGTTTTTTTGTTTGTATTGGTGCGTTTCTATCTTTTATGTAGACCCAAGTTTCCATTTGGTATTATTTTCCTCCCATCTTAAGAATTTCTTTTAGTGTTAAAAAAAAAAAAAGCCAAACCAGTTGCCATCTAGTTGATTCTGACTCATAGCAACCCTGTGTGTGTCAGAGTAAAACCTGTGCTCCATAAGGTTTTCAGAGATGTGACCTATAGGAAGCAGATCGCCAGGCCTTTCTTCCGAGGTGCCTCTGGGTGAATTTGGACTGCCCACCTTTCAGTTAGTAGTAGAGCATTTAACCATTTGCACCACTTCTTGTAGCGCAGGCCTCCTGGATTCAAAAACGGAATTCTCTGCTTTTTTTTTCTGAGAACTTTTTATTTGCCTTCATTTTTGAAAGACTTTGTTTTTTTTTTAAACATATTGTTTTATGACATTGGTTAACAACTCCACAACATGTCAACCCTCTCCCTTCTCGACCTTTTTTTTTTTTTGGTGAAAATA
>NW_004444008.1:11555589-11566750 GCF_000243295.1 Trichechus manatus latirostris
GTCTGTAATTTTCTTTTTTTTTTGTGGTGTCTTTGCCTGGCTTTAGTATCAGGGTTATGATGGTTTCATAGAATGAATTCGGGAGTATTCCTTCCTTTTCAATGCTCTGAAAGTTTGAGTAGTACTGGTGTGAGCTCTTCTCTGAATATTTGGTAGAATTCTTCAGTGAAGCCATCCAGGCCAGGGCTTTTTTCTTGTTGATGTTGTTTTTTAACCTCTTCAGTCTCTTCTCTTGATTTGGGTCTATTCAGATTTTCTATCTCAGTTTGTGTTAGTTTAGGTAGGCAGTGTGTTTCTAGAAATTTGTCCATTTATTCTAAGTTCTCAAATTTGTTGGTGTACAGTTTTTCATAATATTGTATTATGATCCTTTTTTATTTCAGCTGGATCTGTTGTAATGTCCCCCATCTCATTTCTTCTTTGGGTTATTTGAATCCTCTCCTGTTGTTCATCAGTTTAGCCAATGGTTTGTCGATATTGATGATCTTTACAAGGAACCAACTTTTGGTCTTGTTGACTCTTTCTATTGTTTTTCTGTTCATTTCATTTATTTCTGCTCTAATCTTTATTATTTCTTTTTTCTGGTGTCTGTAGGCTTCTTTGCTGTTTTCTCTCTATTTGTTCCAGTTGTAGAGCTAATGTTTTGATTTTGCCCGTTCTTTTTTGAAGTGTGCATTTATTGCTATAAATTAACCTCTGAGCACTGCCCTTGCTGTGTCTCAAAAGTTTTGGTATGATATCTTTTCATTCTCATTTGATTCTAGGATTTTTTTTTTATTCCTTCTTTGATTTCGTCTGTTACTCAGTTGTTTTTAAGCAAGGTGTTATTCAGTTTCCATGTATTTGATGTTTTTTATACTTGCTCTTCCTGTTATTGATGTCTACTTTTATGGTGTTGTGATCAGAGAATATTTTGTGTTATTCTGATGTTTTGAATTTTATTGAGGGCTGCTTTGTGGCCTAAAATGTGGTCTATTCTGGAGAATGTTCCATGTGCATTGGAAAAGAATGTGTAGTTTTCTGCTGTTGAGTGGAGTGTTCTATATATGTCTATGAGGCCCAATTGGTCGATTTTGGCCTTTAGATCTTCTATGTCTCTGTTGATTTTCTTTCTAGATGTTCTGTCCTTATCCAAGAGTGGAGTGTTGAAGTCTCCTACTGTTATTATGGAGCTGTTTATCTCTCTTTTCTGTGCTGTTAGAGTTTGTTTTATGTATTTTGGGACCTTGTTGTTGAGTGCATAGATATTTATTAAGGTTATGTCTTCTTGGTGGATTGTCCCTATAATCACTATATAATGTCCTTCCTTGTCTTTTATTGTTGTTTTTGCCTTAAAATCTATTTTATGTGAGATTAGTATTGCCACTCCTGCACTTTTATGGTTACTGTTTGCTTGATATGTTTTCTCCATCCTTTGATTTTTAATAAATTTATGTCTTTGTATCTAAGATGTGTCTCCTGTAGACAGCATATTGATGGGTCTTTTTTTTTTTTAATCCATTCTGCCACTCTCTGTCTCTTTACAGGCACGTGTAAACCACTTATATTCAGTGTGATTATTGATAGGTATGAGTTTACTGCTGTCATATTGTTGTGTATTTTTTTTGTGGTGCTGATGTTTCCTTTGTTCCTCTTACCTTGAGTTCCTTTTGTTTGTGGATTCTGTTTTCTTTTCTTTTGTTATTGTGGATTTTGTGTTTACTGAAGCTTTATGTTTTTCTTCTTTTTTATTCTCAAGAATAGGTTTGTTAACTTTCTTTGTAGTTACCTTGAAATTTACCCTTACCTTTCTAAGTTTGAACTAGTCTGTTATTATTTGATATCTCCTTAACTTCCTTTCGATTTGAAAGTTCTATACCTACACTGTTTATTCCTCCTTTTATTGTTTTGACATTGTTGTCATTTACAGATTAACATCTCTGTTTCCCTGTTTTAAGTCTTTTGGCTTGATTTTATTATTAAGAGTTCTTTATCTAGGTTGGTGCCTGGCTGATGTTGTCTTGTGTCTTAGACTCCGGTTGTTGTCTGATGTTGCTGGTTCTCTAACTGGAGGACTGCCTTTAAAATTTCTTGTAAGTTTGATTTGGGTTTTGCAAATTCCCTTAATTTCTATTTATCTGAAAATGCCCTAATTACACCATTGTATCTGAGAGAGATTTTTGCAGGATATATCATTCTTGGTAGGCAGTTTTTTCTTTCAAGGTTTTATGTATGTCATTCTACTGCGTTCTTGCCTGCATAGCTTCTGCTGAGCAATCAGAGCTTAGTCTTATTGTTTCCCCTTTGTAAGTGACTTTTTGTTTTTCTCAAGCTACTTAGGATTCTTTCTTTGTTTTGGTTTTGACAAATGTGATTATGATGTGTCTTGGTGACTTTCTTTTAGGGTCTATCCTATGTGTGGTTCATTGAGCTTCTTGGATGGTCAGCTTTTCATCTTCCATGATATTTGGGAAGTTTTCTGCCAGAAAATCTTCAACAATATTCTCTGTGTTTTCCATTTTCTCTTCCTGTTCTGGAACTCTGATCACACACAGATTTTTTGCTCTTGATTGTGTCCCATATAATTCTTATGTTTTCTGCATTCTTTTCTCTGATTTTTCCTCAAAGTGCCATGCGTGGATTTGTCTTCAGTCTTGCTGATTCTGTCTTCCATTGTTTCACATTTGTTCCTAAAACTTTCTTTTGAGTTGTCCATTTCTGAGATTTTGTTGTTTATCTTTTGGATTTTTAGTTGCCGTTTTTGTATGGTTTCTAATTGTTTATTTATTTTGACACTTTGTTCTTATATTATTTTCCTGAATTTTTCTGTTGCTTTGTGTTTTCCTTGGTTTTGGCTATTTTTCATTGGTTTTGTCTGTGTTTTTTCTTGATTTTGTCTGTTTTTTCCTCGGTTTTGTCTATGTTTTCCTTGATCTCTTTCCTTATCTCTTGGAGAGCCCTAAATATCAGTCTTTTGAATTCCATATCAGGTAGTTCGACTCCTTTTCTTCTACTGAAAGGTCATCTGACTATTTTGGTCATTTGCAGGAGACATCTTGTCCTGTTTTTTTTTACATGTTTTGATGTAGTCTGCTGTCTCTGAGACATTAAGGTATTATTTTCTTTATTTATTGATTGTATGTTCATTTGTTTTGTCCTGCTTTTTTGTTTTGTTTTGCTATGTCAGAGCAGGCAGGCCAGGTGTTCTTTGCTGATTGCTCATCTGTGAGCATGATAGTTACCACCTTGTCTGGGTGGACAGGGCAGCAACAGGCAGAGTGAGCCTGCTTCACTGTACACTGGTGTAGAACATTGTCTTTGTAAACTGTGTTATGCCAGTTGAGCTAGATGTTCCCGGAGACCATGGTCCCCACAGCCCTTGGATGAACTCTTAATCACACAGTAATAGTTTTTTCACATTTCCAGGTTTCCTACGATTCCAGCACTCTGTATGCAAAAGCAAAAAAAAGGCAATTTTAATCTTTTAGGTTAGGCATCGTTAAACTGTTTCTGTGAGGGGTCAGATAGTAAATATCTCACAGGCTTACACTCAGGTGGTCTCCGTGGCAAGTACTCAACTCTGCATTGGAGTGAAAGCAGCCATACACAAAACGTAAACAAATGGGTGTGGCTATATTCAATAAAACTTTATATATAAACGCTGAAATTTACATTTAAGATATTTTTCTGCTGCCATGAAATATTCTTCTTTAAAAATGTTTTTTTCAAGCATCTGACAAATGTAGAAATCATTCTTAGCTCAGGACCGTTAGGAAAACAGGTGGCCAGCTGGATTTGGCCCATGGGCTGTAGTTTGTGGACCTCTGTTCTAGGTGCTCCTGCTCAGACCTCAGCAATCACAGACCCCATATGTTGTGTGCTCACAGTGTGTGTTGCAGTGGGAAGCAAAAGGAAGCAGCCACTCAGTTGGCTCAGGAAAGAAGAGATTCCACAGCAGAGGCAATATCTGAGCTGGCAGGAATTGTCCCTTGCAGGCTGAGAAGAGGAAGGGGAGCATTTTGTGCAGAGGAGGTGGGCTCTGCAAAGCCAGGTCACTGAGGAAACTCGTGCTGTACCTGGGACAGAGCAGTTCATGGCCCAGTGAGCAGGAGTGAGCCTGGACAGAAATGATTCAACAAGGAAAAGAGTTTGCTGAGGGCTCTGAGAACTTGTAGTCTAAAGTCAAACCACAAGGAAGTCAGTTATGCAAAATGATGTGCTAGCACCCCAAGTTATAAACTAATTAACTGTATGATAGTCACTATATGCTTTTGATTTGAGTCCAGCAGGGCAAGGTCAGGAGATGTGAATTGTTGTTGGTATTTTTTTCTTTTTTAGACTTTAGCATGTTGTTAGTATACTTCCATTATTTGATACTGCATTTTCCTTCTCATAAAATTCACTTTTTGCTTCAGTTTGCTCCCAGTAAAGAAGCTAGTTATGACACTGGTGTCTTAAAACAAGTATTTGGAATTGGAACTACTAGTGAGTGGAGCAGCCCAGGAGATAAATGCGACTGAAGATCAGCCTCCTTCAAACCTGAGGCTTGTATAACTTTCCATTCTTCAGTTCTCGACTGTGTATTTCCTGTGTTCTTTCATCACTCGAAGTTAGAGATGTTGGGGGTGATGGAGAGGGGGCAGTCAGTTTCGCATCCTTCCTGAAGCAGGTTGGGGAGTGTCTTAGGCTGGGTTCTCCAGAGAAGCAAAACCAGTGAAGTGTATAAATATATATATAGAAAGAGATTATGTCAAGGAAACAGCTCACACGATTGTGGAGGCTAAAACGTCCCAAGTCTGTGGACCAGGGTAGAGGCCTCTCCCAAGTCACACAGCTGCAGAAGCTGGCAAGCCCAAGATTGGAAGGTCGGAGAGCAGGGCTCCTACTCACAGGCTGTGCAAATCGACAAATCCCAGGTTCGGCAGATAAGCTGACAGCTCAAGTCCCAAGAACGGGAGATGAGACAACAGGAAACAGCCGCAGGATCCAGAGAGAGCAAAAAGCCAGAACGTCTGCTTATATACAGATGCAGGCCACACCCCCAAGGAGACTCCCTCTCATCTGGTTGGCTACTCACAGTATATTCAATCATGGGAGTAATTGCATTAAAACACGGAGAATCATGGTCCAGCCAAGTTGTCACACAATCTTAACCATCACAACTGGTTTGGTGAGGTGGCTGAGAGCAGACTGGTCAGGTGCTGTCTCCTGATGTTGGTCCAGTGGTGTGGGAGCTTTCCCAGCCCCTCACCAGATAGGCAGGGGTTTTGGATGGGGAGTGATGCACACTTGTTTCCGACCACTCAGCAGCTGGTCAAGCAGCAGGAGGCGGGCAGTGCGGGCCTGGTGTGGTTGCTGGCCTGAGCACCAGGGATGCTTTAGCTGTGGTATCACATAAGGGGCTGGTGGGAAGGGGCATTGGTGTATGGAGCTAGGTGGGGGGAGAAAGAAAAGAAAAGAGAAAGATTTTTTAAAAGTAGCCAGTGGATAGGGGCTGGGCAGAACTGGGGAAGGCAGGAAAGGGGGGTTAGTGACATATGAGGCTAGGTGGGAGGTAAAAAGAAAAGAAAGAAAATTTAGAAAGAAAATTTAAAAAGAAAAGAAAAAATAAAGTGAGTGGCAGCACGATGGGGGTGGGGTGGACCCGAGATAGCGGTCGACCAGTGGCTCTCTAGCCACAGCGGTGTGGCAGAGTTTGGGGGAGGGGAGGTGGCATACAGGGCTGGGTCCAAGGGAGAAGGAAAAGACAGAGAGAGGAAAGAAAAAAAAAAAAAAAACTGGCAGTGTGGTGGAGGCCAATGAGTAGGGGCAGGTTGGACTCGAGGGCCAGTTGGAAGGGACGGGATGTGATGTGCAGAGCTAGGTGGGAGAAAGAAAGGTGAGAGAAACAAAAGCAAAAAATGGTGACGCTGCGGGAGCTGGTGGGTAGGGGCAGGGAAGACCCAGGGCAGCCACGGGCTGGTGGCTCTCTAGCCGAGACAGCAAGGTATGGCCCAGTAGGACAAGGTAGAGGTGGCATAAGGGGCTAGGTGAGAGGAAGAAAGAAAGGGAAACAGAGAAAAGAAAAAAAAGGCAGCATGGCAGGAGCTGCAGATGGGGGTGGGGCAGACCTGAGGAGGTCATGTGCCGGTGGCTCTCTAGCTGAGCGCTGTGGCACAGCCCACCAAGAAGGGGCACAGGCAGTGCATGGGGTTA
The DNA here is from genome assembly GCF_000243295.1 of Trichechus manatus latirostris. Classification (NCBI taxonomy): domain Eukaryota; kingdom Metazoa; phylum Chordata; class Mammalia; order Sirenia; family Trichechidae; genus Trichechus; species Trichechus manatus. The sequence continues at coordinate 11,561,764 of NW_004444008.1, forward strand.
GGTGAGAGGGAGAAAGAAAAGGAAGAAAGAAAGAAAGAGAAAAGAAAAAAAATGGCACTGAGGGCACTGGCCAGTGGGGGTGGTGTGAACGGGGAGTGATGGTGAGCTGGTGTCTCTCTCACCAAGCAGCATGGCATGGCCCATCAGGAAGGGGCAGAGGCAGTGCATGGGGCCAGGTGGGAGGCAGAAAGAAAAAGATGAAAGGGAAAAGGGAAAAATTAAATAAATAAATGATAGGACACTGAGGGAGTTTGACCAGTGGGGGAGGGGCAGACAGTGGCAGCAAGCTGGTGCCTGCCCAGCTGAGTGGCATGGCGCTTCCCATTGGTAAGGGGTGGAGACAGCACAGGGGGCTAGGTGAGAGGGAGAAAGGAAAGGAATAAAGGGAAAGAGGAAAAAAATGGTGACATGACAAGAGCCAGCAGGTCGGGGTGGGAGAGACCCGGGGAGGCTATGTGCCAGTGGCTCTCTAGCCAAGTCATATGGCACAGCCTGTTGAGAAGGCGGAGAGGTAGCACAAGGGGCTAGGTGGGAAGGAGAAAGAAAAGGAAGGCCGGCAAAGAGAGATAAAAAATATGGCGCTGAGGGAGCTGGCCAGCAGGAGTAGGGCAGACCAGGCATGGTGGTGAGCCGGTGCCTCTCCAGCCAAGCGGCATGGCACAGCCTGTTGGTAAGGGATGGAGGTGGCACAGGGGGCTAGGTGGGAGGGAAAAAGAAAAAGAAGAAAGGGAAAGAGAAAGAAATGTCTCAGCAGGAGCCAGCTGGTGGGGGCAGGGTGGACCCAGGGCAGGCAGTGAACCAGTATTTCTCTGGCTGAGTGACCGTGGCCCATAGGAAAGTGGCAGAGGCAGCATACAATGCAGAAGGGTGACGGGAGGGAAAGCATGTTTCCCTGGTTACCAGGTGCTCTGTCTCCTGTTGAGAGCTCCGTGAAGTTGCCTTTCCATACTCCCTGTCCAGGATCATTGTTGGCTTTGTTCCAAGATGATGAAGCTGTGCCACATTAGCGGGCAGGTGACCTTCACTCCATAGCTTTCCTTGTTCTCTGTTCTGTCTGTTTTTAATTCCATTTGGTCCTTGATCTATTTCTTTATCCCTTCATTTGATGCTTAGGGTTCCAGGGTTGGCATTTGTATCTGCTTTACTTAGTTTTTTGGGTCTTTGCTGCAGAGGGTGTCTATATTCTGTCTATAGCACCATGTTGGCTCCGCTTCTTCATATGTGGTTCTTGATCAAACTTGGAGCAATGTCACGCAAGAGTCTGTTACTGGAGGAGGCCTCTTCAAGCAGCAGGAGTGGTGTAAGCCATGCTATAAGCCATCACCCTGAGAAAGCAGGCAGGTGTCTGTGCATCCTGTATGATTGCTTAGAACCTACTCAGCCCTTACCCCTGCTTAGGGAACCTGGACCGTCCCAAGGGCAGCAGCGGGCACACCCACGTCACTGAGCATATTCCCTCTGGTTTCTATGGCACCTTTCCTTCAAAGACCTAAGGCGTCTGTTCCCTTCCCCAGCCCCAAAGAGCAGGGGTGCCTTAAAGTGAAAGGCAAAGCCTGGACTTCCTTACAGAGCCTCCCATCACGCATATGGCTCATCTTCTCTGCCCACCTCTAGGGCAGGAGAAGCTCAGGGCTGATGGACCAGACCTTTTGGGTGGGTGACTCTAGTTTGGTCAGGATAAGTGCTTTCTGCCATGCTGAGTTGAGGAAGGAGAGTCTCTCTAGGCAAGCTCAGCTACTCAGTCCCAGTCCTAGGTGGGAAGATAACTTCCCTCCAGAACCTCTGGTGATGTCCTGGCCCTCTGCCTTCTCTCTCCAGGCGTGGCGTGTTGCACCTCCACCAGAGCCGCGGCATCGGCGACCTGGGCGCTCCCCGGTGGCAGCTCACGTTCTGCCTGGTGCTGGTCATTGTGCTGCTCTACTTCAGCTTGTGGAAGGGAGTGAAGACTTCCGGGAAGGTGAGACAACTAGGCCTCTGCTTTTGGGGAATGGACATATGGGCCGTGGTTAGGTTGGGCAGTAGAAACAGGCTATGATTGGGTTGGGGAGTGGCCATGTGGGCTGTGTTTGGGTTGAGGAGTAGACACATGGGCCATGGTTGGGTCAGGGAGTGGAAACATAGGCTATGATTGGGTTGGGGAGTGGACATGTGGGACATAGTTGGGTTGGGGAGTGGATTCATGGGCTGTGTTTGGGTTGAGGAGTGGACATGAGGGCCGTGGTTGGGTTGGGGAATGGACATATGGGTCATGGTTAGGTTGAGGAGTGAACACGTGGGCTCTGATTGGGTTAGCAAGTGAACACATGGACAATGGTTGGGTTAGGCAGTGGACATATGGGCCATGGTTCATTTGGGGAGTGGACATGTGGTGCTTGATTGGGGTGGGGAGTGCACTTGGACACCTGACCTTAGCTGGATTGGAAAGTGGACACATGGGTTGTGGTTGGGTTAGAAAATGGACTCATGGGCCATGGTTGAGTTGGGGGGTGGACATGCGGGTTGTGCTTAGGTCAGGGACTGAACAGAGGGTCCATAGTTTGGTTGGAAAGTAGACACATTGACCATGCTTGGGTTAGGGAGTGAACTTGGACACGTGGAACTTGGTTAGTTTGGGTAGTGGACACATGGGCCGTGGTTGGGAGAGGGCCTCGAAGGAGAAAGCACCCACAGCAGAGTGCTTTCAGCACTAAGACAAGCACAACATGACTTACTTCTCTCTGATAAAATTATATTTTTTATATCTGGGCACTGAAAACAATTTTGACCAAAATGTGTCCATCACTTGTGATAATAACCCGTAATGAAATGCCAACACATGGGAACTTTTCCATAATGATGGGTTTCTCCTCTCCTCTCCTCCCATTGCACCCCAGAATCCACCTTTTTATGCCCAATCAAGGTGCACAATCACACAATCAGTGCGACTTCACTCCTATATCACTGAGGAATTCAGCCACTGTCACCTACTGGGACAGACCAAATGCAGAAAAGCAATGTCCCTTTCTTACTGAATTGTTCTTCCCTTTGTTAATCTCTGGGAAAGGTGTTTGAGATAGAAGGCACCACAAGGAGCATTTGCTAAGCTGACGTCCTATGAAATGTTGTTTGGAGGTTGGGCTCTCTAATCAAAGGCCACCTCTCTTTTTAGTTACAAAGCATCCTGATGACCTTGTGCTCACTTCCTACCAGCACCCTCTCCAGCTGAGACTCCACCGCTTGTGGCTGGTACAGCCTGGTGACACAGTCCTCTCCCCCAGGTCGTGTGGATCACAGCCACCATGCCGTACGTGGTCCTCACCGCCCTGCTTCTGCGTGGGGTCACCCTTCCTGGAGCCATCGATGGCATCCGAGCGTACCTGAGTGTTGACTTCTACCGGCTTTGTGAAGCATCTGTGAGTGTGTTCTCTCACACCTGTGCAGCCCATGCAGCCCAGGCAAATGTGGTGTGATGGGGCGGGGCTCCTACATGCCAGGGGCGGGAGAGTCCCAAGGAAGCAGCTTTGCAGGAATTCCTCACTCGCCTATCAATTCAGCAAGTGCAGGTTGACCTGTGCAATGACCTGTGCAGGAGGGAACCTGCACACCTGACCCTGGTTAGGAAGTGGATGGGCGTGGTCAGCAGGAAGCCTGAATGAATGGAGAATAAAGAATCAAAGGAGCAGGGTCATCTACTCCCCATCTCCGGCAAGAGAAGGCTGCTGTCAATCAGAGCCATCTGAATTTTACCTTGACCTGCTTCCCCTTGATCCACCCAGCTTCCTTGAGGGATGCTCTTGGGTTCTCTCTGATCAGTACTGATGGAGCTGTCCAGCCTGTGCCGGAGAGCATTTGCTTCTCACGTGGATAGTACTTATGAGCTTCCGTTATCATGTCCATTATTGGAACAAGGCTAAAATGTATCAGAGTGGCATAAACCAGGGTCCCCTCCTCAGGAAACCTAAAACCTCATTGTGAAACACTCCTAATGCCCATGACACAGTAAGAGAGTGATTTCAATCAGATTATAACAAAAACTAAGTCTATAGTTGGACTGTAGATTTCTTTAGAAAATGTAGAAATAATTCTGGGTTAAAATATTTGGAACGACCTCATGGGGGAGAGGAGGCTTGGATGGCCTTGGGAGCTGGAGGGTGAATTCAGCAGAGTGCTCAGGGGACCTCTACAGAGCCAGAGCAGGGCAAGCCATGAAGCCAGCAGACCATCAGTGCTCTGGAGAGGCCAGAGAGGAGGCCAGGGGACGTGCTTGCAGGGGACGTGATTGTGGGTGCGTCACAGGCCCAGATGGGCCTTTTATAGAGATCAAAGAAGAAAAATCACATGAGGATAAGCAAGAAGCCAATGCTTCAGGCAGGAATAAGAACAGGCAGCTCTCAAGATGAGGCAATACAGACACCATCCATGTGAAAAGCTGTTCCCCTAAGAAGCCGAGAAGAGCAAATTACAACAAAGAGCCACCCTCACATCTGAGACTGGCAGAAAAATAGAAGAAAGGTTGCCAAAAATTAGATAGATGATGATGAAGATAGATAGGAAGAGAGGTAGGTAAGTTGGTAGGTCGGTGGGTTGGTGGGTCGGTGGGTGGGTGAATGAGTGGATAGATGGATAGGTAGGTAGGTAGACAGATTGATTGTTTGATGAGTATAGCTAGATGATTGTAGTAAGTAGGTAGGTAGATAAGGAGCCCTGGTGGCACAATGGTAAAGTGCTTGGCTGCTAACAAAAAGGTTGGTAGTTCAAACCTACCCAGTACCTCTATGGGAGAAAAGACTTAGTGATCTGCTGCTGTAAACATTACAGTCTAGAAAACCCTATGAGGCAGTTCTACTCTGTTATGAGTCGAAAATCAACTTGAAGGCCCCTAACAACAACACAGCAACAGGTAGGTAGGTAGGTAGATGATAGATAATTGATGGATGGATAGATGGATAGATAGATGGATTGCTGGGTAGATGGATGAGTGGGGAGGTGGGGGGTGAAGAGGATGGGG
>NW_004444008.1:11566957-11569490 GCF_000243295.1 Trichechus manatus latirostris
GGTGGGTGGTGGGTAGTGGGGGGTGGATGATGGATTCAAAGTGGTCAGGATGCCATGTGTTCTCCGCTCTGCAAGCATGACCCCCGCGTCATGGCTGTGTTTCTGTGTACATATGGTGCTGCCTATTGTTTTAAATGCTGTGGGAAAATATAAGACAGATACTAGTGAGCATATGTCTAATCGATGCCTCAACGTTAAATAGCATTTTAGTGAATTAACGCTGTTGCAAGGGTTATAGCCAGATCAACTCTTCAGCCGATGTATGGAATAACTAATGATAGTCCAAGGGGAAATTGCCACTAATGTGCAAAGGAAACCACCTCTTTTCACCAAGCTCCTTCAGTCCAGTGGCACAGGTAATGGCCACTCCCTGAGATCACTTGCCACCCATCACACTGTTAATGCCATTTGCTTGTTGGTGATATTGAGTTTAAACTCATGCCATTTTCATAAAAATAGATCCCATGGAGGCACAGTTGTCCAACGAGCCCGCGGCATCTTAACTGCAAACAGCAATCCTAGGAGCGGGGCTGTGGACATGCAGGCAGCAGCGATGGGCGCAATTACCTGTGTGCACGCCATCTTTCATCCTTGGATTGAATGTGTTTCCTGCAATTGTCTTTAATTGCCTCCCTCTCTCCTTGTCTTTCTCTCTCTCTCTCCCTCTCCATCCCTTCCCCTCTGTCTCTCTGTCTCCCTCCTCCCTTTCCCTCTCTGTGGCTCTGCTGCAGGTTTGGATAGATGCTGCCACCCAGATATGCTTCTCTCTGGGCGTCGGGTTTGGGGTGCTGATCGCCTTCTCCAGTTACAATAAATTCACCAATAACTGCTATAGGTAAGCCCTGCGTCCGCATCACAGCCTGAGAGCCTCTGTACAATCAGGGGGGCTCTCACTGATTTTGGGGGGGCCTTGTGCTCCCATCACTGCTGTGGGAGGCTCTGTATGATCAAGGGAGCTCTTACTAATGTTGGGGGGCCCTGCAATCCCATCACAGCCACGGGAGCCTCTGTACAGTCGAGGAGGAACTCAATGATATTAGGGACCCTGTGCTCTAGTTACTGCCATGGGAGGCTCTGCACGATCAAAGGAAGGTGTTGAGGGGAAATTCATTGGCGTTTGGAAATAATGTGCCCCTGGATGAAGAAAGAAGGAAATAAACTGTGCTTGTAAAGCCGTGAAGCCAAAATGCCTTTTTAGATGGAAATGAAATTGGGGAAGCTACAGGTGACATTTTGATCCTCACTTTAAGGAAGGTATTGAAACATATGAAGATGCTTACTGCCTCCTATGAGCAGTCTTCTTTGATTTGCTGCACAACCAAGGGCTACTTATAAGCCAGCATAGCCACCAGCCCCCTCTGTGGGAGTGTCCCCATCTAGTCTCTCTCCTCCCGAGCTCAGGGTCAGGCTTCACCCCAAAGACTTCCCCCACAGAGAACCAGCCGCCTTGAAGAGCAGCCACCTGCCCTCCTCCTGTGTAGACCAGCCCCCTGAGGCCCAGTGCAGAGGAGCCCAGGTGCCCCCTGGGTCCCAGGGGCCCCCAGCTCAGGGATGGGCAAAAACTGACAGCCCTGAGCGGGCGCCTCCCTTCATCAACACCAGAGGGGGGTCCCTCGGCTGGCGCCCACCCACAGCCACATGCTGGACCCCCAAGTCCTTCTTAAAATAGAAACATAATTTAATCTGGGGACCTGCTTTCTTTGACCTTTACGAGCTCTGTTTGCTTTCTTTTCTATCATGTGGGAAAAATGCAGTAAAAATATAAAGGTAGTGCGTGCTGCAAAATGGCTGGACAGGCTGCTCCTGGGGGGCCCACAGAAGGTTCCTGCTGGACAGTATGTCCCGAGACAGCTGCCTCAGCCGCCCCTGTGTGCACCTGGGGTGGGCACTCTGAGAAGGACGCAACAACGCAGCCATATGGCACACCAGGAGGAGGCGCTGGTCTGCAGCAAACCCCAGCCCTCTCTGCCCTTTCCTCGCTTTCCTCCAGCCCCCTGATTTGTCACCATTCAGAGTGGGGTCCCCAGACCAGCAACACCCCCTTCCCCAATCATAGGAAATACAGAGCCTAGGACCCCAGCGCCAGCAGACCTGCCCAGTTAGAATCCACATTTTATCAAGGTCCCCTGGGAAGGCACGTGTGTTCCACAATTGGAGGAACCCTACCTAGCAGCTCCCCTTCACCATGGAGCGTGGATAGGGGTCCGTGGAGCTTGGGTGGGGGCCCATGGAACGTGGTGGGGCTGTGGAGGATGGGTGGGGACAATGGAGGATAGGTGGGGCCCTTGGAGCATGGCTGGGGGCCTGTGGAGAATGGGCAGGACCCTGAGGCATGTGGGTGAGGCCTGTGGAGCATGGGTGGGGCCCTTGGAGTGTGAGTGTGGTCCACAGAGTGTGAGTGGCGCCCTTGGAGTGTGGGTGGGTGGGGCTGTGGAGTGTGAGTGTGGCCAATGGAGTGTGAGTGTGGCCCATGGAGTGTAGGTGGGGCCCGTGGAGTGTGAGTGGGGCTGTGGAGTGTGGGTGGGTGGGGCTG
>NW_004444008.1:11569590-11616482 GCF_000243295.1 Trichechus manatus latirostris
GGTGGGGCTGTGGAGTGTGGGTGGGGCTGTGGAGTGTGAGTGGAGCCCATGGAGTGTAGGTGGGGCTGTGGAGTGTGGGTGGGGCCCATGGAGTGTAGGTGGGGATGTGGAGTGTGGGTGGGGCCCATGGAGTGTGGGTGGTTGGGGCTGTGGAGTGTGGGTAGGGCCCATGGAGTGTGGGTGGGGCTGTGGAGTATGGGTGGGTCCCATGGAGTGTAGGTGGGTGGGGCTGTGGAGTATAGGTGGGGCCTGTAGAGTGTGAGTAGGCCCATGGAGCATGGGTGGGGCTGTGGAGTGTGGGTGGGTGGGGCTGTGGAGTATAGGTGGGGCCCGTGGAGTGTGAGTAGGCCCAAGGAGCATGGCTGGCACCTTTGGTGTGTGTGGGAACCTCTGGCATGGCTGGCAAACCAGGACACCTGGTCACCCTCAGGCCCCCCTGGTGATAGGGTTGGAGGTTCATTGCTCATGGGTGGACACCAATGCGTAGGAGCCTACAGCAGCTTGGCCAGGAGGCCAAGGTGGGAGGGGCCCTGTCACTGTGAGGGGAATGCATCCCACGGAGCAGCAAGGAGAGGCCGTGCAGTGAGGACAGGCCGTGCAGTGAGGACAGGCCCTGCAGTGAGGACAGGCTGTGCAGAGGGGGCAGACCCTGCAGACGGGACAGTCTGTGCAGAGGGGACAGGCTCTGCAGAGGACAAGCTCTGCCGCTGCGCTAGAGACCTCAAGACGCTGCTCCCTAAATTGCAGGGCCGTTCGTGCTTCTCCTGGTAACCCAGCTCCCCAGCCAGGTCACCCCACTGCAGACACAGCCAATTAACAATAATGACTTGGAAATGGCAGATGCTTCCTAGCCCCGTTCTCTGCCCAGGATGGCCTGTTTCGTTTTTCAGAGACGCAATCATCACCACCTCGGTCAACTCCCTGACGAGCTTCTTCTCTGGCTTTGTCATCTTCTCCTTCCTGGGGTACATGGCGCAGAAGCACAGTGTGCCCATCGGGGACGTGGCCAAGGACGGTGAGTGCCTTTGCCTTCACTCCACCTCCCAGTACTCTCCGCCCTGCTTCTTGTGGGCCTGACCGCCAGGCTCCCAGCGAAGAGTCTTCCCTTCAAAATGGGAGGGAAATGCAGAAGAAGTTAAGAACCAAAAAACCAAACCAGTTGCTGTTGGGTTGCTTTTGACTTATGGCAACCTCGTGTGTGTCAGAGTAGAACTGTGCTCCACAGGGTTTTCAATGGCTGATTTTTCACAAGTAGATCACCAGGGCTTTCTTCCAAGGCTCCTCTGGGTAGACTCGACTTCCAACCTTTCTGTTAGCATCCCAGTGCATTAACCTTTTGCATCACCCGGCTACTGTAAAAGGAGTTAAGTAGTGCTTCTAAGACATGGTGGCTGGTGCAAACAGTTAAGCACTAGGCTGCTAACTGTTGGAGGTTGGAGTCCACCCAGAGGCAACTAGGGAAGAAAGTCCTGGTGATCTGCTTCTGAAAAATCAGCCATTGAAAACCGTATGGAGCCTAGTTCTACTCTGACACGCATGGCGCCGCCATGAGTTGGAATCAACTCATCGGCAACTTTTTTTTTTTCTTAATAATCGTTACTTCAACTATTGCAACCATTGCCAGCACATATTCAAGGTGCAGTGACCTGAAGGACAGAGTATTGGAAACAGCTGAGTTCTCCTTCTCCAGCGCTCTCCAGACCCCTGCCCCCTGCCCCTTTTCAGTCCAGTGTGTTGAGCGCACGCAGCCAATGGATCCCTTGAGCCGAAATCCACTGCATGGCGCTATCCCACTGCACCAGCACACTTGTCCCCCAGCCATGCCCTCCTTTCCGAAGCCGCGTCGGGCTGTAGGACAAGGGTCTGGTTCTTCAGGTGCGGTAGTAATCCTGGCCTTTGGGGTGAACGCTGCCACTCTGGGTCTTTTTTATGCCATGGTGGTGGGTAGCGGACATGCAGCTCCGGGTGGCAGATGGCAGAACTGACCCATCCAAGCAACATATGACTACAGGCTCAGAAAGCAAGGGATCTGGACTTCACCGTGTTTTACCAAAAAGAAGTTGGGCTGCTTTGGTAAGGAACAATTATCCTGCTCCAAAGCTTGGTTCTAGAGACCAGGACATATTTAGATGCGAGTTGGATAATAAGTAGAAAAACCCCTAAAGTCTCTGGCACTAGGGGGCAATGGAGACCCCCAACCTGCCAACCCAGATGCTGAGGGTGTGTCTGCACACAGGGAAGCTCGGGGCCCCAGCAGCAGAGAGGTGAGGACATGGGCAGGTACAGATAACATAGGTAGGAGGTATCAGCCCAGGAGAAATGCCCCAGGCAGGAGGGAGCCAGGAAGCCGGGCACAGATGCAGGGGGCGGGCCAAGGGAGGTCCTCGGATCACTGTGGCTCCCTGGACATTTGGGGGCATCTGCTTGGTTCTAGCACATGGGGTAGAAGGTTGTGGCACGGGTAGCTTTAAATTGGGTCCACCCGGTGCTCCGGAGTTTCTCAAGCTTGCTGGGCCTCCTGGCAGCCTGCAGCATCCCTCACCTGCCTTCTGGATTGTTCTGAGGGTAATCGATACAGAGATCAGAGAATGTCCCCGGGCTCGAGGCTGGGCTGTCCACCTGGATAAGAAAGCTTTGGCTTCCTCTGGGCATTGTTCTCCTGCTGGGCTGGAAACTATTGCTGCTCTCAAGCACAGGAAAGCCCCGTCCAGGGTACGGTGTTCCCACTGCCTCGTCTCTTCCCGGGTCTTCTCTATACTCTCGGATGCGTCTGCGGGTTCAGGGAGTGGGATGCGGAGAGCAGTGGGCAGCATCACCTGCGCCCTGAGCACTGAGCTGGGGGTCTACCTTCATTATCCACTTGATTCTCGGAGATACCCTGAGATCAGCCCGAGAGAGCAGAGGTCTGGTGTTGGAAGTTCAGGTGTGTATGTTTCCCAAGTCCGTATCCTTTCCTCTTGGAAAAAAAAAAAAAAGGACAATAAAGGCAGGAGAAAGGAAGCATAATGCAAATAAATAGCGAGCAGTGAAATTTACTCACTGTTGCATTTATGCATTTTAGCGCTCTTTTTGCCCTTTATTATGATAACTAGTAATAGCTTGCAAAACCCCGGTTAGCCCAACAGCAAAGCTTAATGTCTTCTATGCATTTCTGTGACAAGCAAAGTAAATGTCATTTATAGCTCTAATTCTCCAGAAAACAGGGTGAAATGTTAACATAGTATGGAAATGAAAGGTGAGGAAATTTACATTATGCTCAGCCAAACTGACAACTGTCTTCCAGGTCCATGGCTTCTGGCATTTAGACTTTAGAGCATCTGCCCCAACCGCTACGTTGGAAATTAGACCCCTTGGATCACGGCCTTGGGAATCGGGCAGAGAATGCCAGCCCACCTCTGCTTCTTGGCTAATAATGTTGTTGTTAGCTGCTGCCATGTCAACCCCCAACTCATGGTGACCCCAGGCATGATGACACAGACTGTGGTGATCCATAGGGTTTTCCTTGGCTGATTTTTGCAAGTAGATCGCCAGGCCTTTCTTCCTAGTCTATCTTAGTCTGGAAGCTCTGCCAAAACCTGTGCAGCATTCTAGCAACACACAAGCCTCCACTGACAGACAGGTGGTGGCTGCACTTGAGGTTCATTGGCCGGGAATCAAACCAGGGTCTCCCGCATGGAAGGTGAGAATTCTACCTCTGAACCACCACTATCCCCTCGGCTGACAATAGGACCCTGTGAAAGGCCTCTGGGAGTGGCTCCCAGCTCTGCTTCTAGTTCACTGCTTGAAGAAGATCAGTAACTGTCCCATTCCTCTGGGATGGTGCCAGACATGTGTCCGATGCAGACTATGTTACATCTCTGTAAAGAGATTTAGGAGCCCATGCTAATGAGTTAAGTATGCCTATCTTTCCAAGTTAATGATGAAAATGGTCGGAATCTTTTTTGCTTTGGAATCATTTGAGTCCAGAGTTTATTGATTCTTGGTTGAGTCCTCAGGGCACCACTCGTACCTCCGCCCATGCCCCTCCTGAGGGAGGTCTCTTTACCTGCACGAGTGGTTCGCCAAAGGCACCACTTCGTAGAGAAACTCTTTGGCCTTTGCCAGTGCTGCCCCTCAGCCTGGAGCACCCTCTGCTTGTTGGGATAACTGCTTAGCTGATTTAGCTTGTATCTTGTCAGCCTCCACTTAGGCCCCTCTGGCTTCAGATACTGTATCAGTCAGGGTGGAAGGGTTATGCTGCAGTAACAACCAGTCCCCAAATGTTAGACATATAAAGTGTATTTCTTTATAATCCACTTTTGTGCACGTGTGGTGTGTATCCACTCCACCCACACATAGTAAAGCTCCTAAAGCACTTAAGGGGGCAGTGGGGCTTCAGTGGTAATTCTTGCCCCCTCTGTGGAAGACCTGGGTTTGATTCCTGGCCAGTGCGCCTCATCTGTCGGTGTCAGTGGAGGCTTGTGTGTTGCTTTAATGCTGAGCAGGTTTCAGTGGAGCTTCCAGACTAAGACTGATTAGGAAGAAAGGCCTGGCAATCTACTTCCAAAAATCAGTCAGTGAAAACCCTATGGATCATGGTGGTCTGATCCACAACTGATCCTGGGGACGGCGTAGAACCAGCAGCGTTTTGTTCCATTGTGCATGGGGTTCACCACGAGCTGGGGGCCAACTTGCCGCTAGCTAACAATAACAACGAAAAGCACGTAGAAGACTTGAATAAAAGGGGGATCATATCATGATAGCAGAAGACTCGACTGGCCATTGTAAACATTAAAATTCTATTGAGTTAAACTATAAATTATTTTAAGCTGTATCCCATTAAAATTTTACAGGAATATTTATAAACCAAACTCAACTACTTTGAAAGCATAATGGTCCACCCTCCCAAAAAAAGTTTATTTCCATCCTCTGCAGTAAGCCCACTGAGGATCGGTGGGGTGTCCTCCCTTTGATGGAGCCCCTTTCAGTGTGGGCTTCCAGGAGGATGCCTACAGCAGGGCCAGTGACCCAAGTGAGTCACACACGTACCTGTAACTCAAGGTGATGCCCCTCGTGTCCATGTGCATTGGCCAGAGGGAGTCCACAGCCACACGTAACCTCAAATTAGGTGGAGAAGCTCAGTTCTCTCATGTGCCTGGAGGGTAGCGGTCAGGACAGTCTGAAGAACCACAGACACCTTCCCAGAGCCCCACTGGGGCAGGTGCTGGCCCCCTGCTCCCAGTGCATGCTCTACTTCCTGTCTTGGGTCAGAAAGGTCGGCTTACCTATTGATCTCTCCCACTAGACTCCACAGTACTGTTTGGATAAACCCACATGTCAGTATTAGGATGTTCAGTGCTGTTCCCTATCATCTTATCGTGTGTTTACAGCCAAAAGTATACGCTCACTGGATTATTCGGCTCCGTAGCCATGTGCTGAGGGTGGGCCTGGCGAGTCTGCACTGGGCACTGTAGATACAGAAGAGGCTGTCCTCTCGGGGCCCCCGAGGCTTGAAGGGAGTGGGCACGACAGCTGCCCCATACGCAGAGGCAGAGAGAGGGAGAGGGTCAAGGAAATGCGCACCCATGAAGCATCAAGGAGGAGGGTCTTTAACTTTCTGAAGGTGTTGCAGGCATTGCTGCCACATCCTAGGGTTTTGTTACTGGACTTAGTACCGCTGGCCTGGATACTGTGCTCCAGGCAGTGGTGACCCCAACAACTGGCCTGGCCACGATGGATGGTGGTGCCTCCAACATTGATGTACTCTGAGAGGTGGGGTGATAGAGATTCAGTATCTGCAGATGCATTACAAGTCTCTGGCAACACCATGAATTCCCAGAAAAGTGGTGATCTTTATGATATTTTATGAGTTGGATCAAACACAATAAAAAATATTTATTAAATACTGAAAAAAAAAAAAAAGAAAGAGAAAAAGGAGGAGGATGTTTTGTCTTGGTGATCAGGCTAGAGCCCAGGATGAGACCCAGGGGCTAGTGAGCCTTTCAGTGGTCTCTGTCACCCCAAGTCCTGGAATCTCACAGGTGAGCTTCCCACAGTGCCCTGCACACAGTGTCCTGGGCTGGCCCAGCCCTTCCCCCGCATCCCTGCTGGCCCAGCCCTTCCCCCGCACCCCTGCTGGACGGGTGCAAGGATACAGGAATTAGAGCTACAGTAGGAGAGGGCTCCTTGCCAGCCTGAAGGCCCACTTGTCCCTCCACCAGCAGTTCTGCTCTTAGGACTTTATCAGAGGTGATCAGAGGCGAGTGCTCATGCGTGAACAGACGTGTACACGGCCTTTAAAAGAAACACACTGGAAAACAGTTACTTAGTGGTTGGTGTTGGGTGCTGTCAAGTTGACTTCAACTCACAGTGACTCCATGTGCAGAGTAGAACTGCCCCAGAGGATTTCCTAGGCTGTAATCTTTACAGGAGCAGATCACCAAATCTTTGTCCCGAGGATCCACTGGGTGGGTTTGAACTGCCGACCTTTTGATCAGCAGCCAAACGCTTAACCGTTGCACCATACAGCACCTCTGTATTCATTATGTGTTTTTAAAAAAATTAACTCTTAAAGTAATTCATTGGCACAAAAAATATTTATGATATCTCTTTGCTAAATGCAAGATGAAGGCCACCAAATGGTGTGCTTGCATGTACGTGTGTGTAGAGGTAGGGATAGAGACAGAGATAGAGAGAGACAGAGACAGAGATAGCATACACACAGGGAAATGGACTGGAAAGACGTCACCAAACCTTAACAGATACGAAGGGGCAGAACCGCCCTGGAAACCCCCTCTTGTGTCTCCTCTGGTTTCCATTTCTTTCTTTTAATTTTTCTCCTCCCTTTTTCTCTCCCAGCAGCCCCATAGCCCACCTCAGACACGAGCGGTTTGGAGGAACACGGTTGCCAGGGCTGGCGGTGACAGACAGGAGCCCTCTGAGTGGTCCTGGGTTTCTCTTTTCTAGGGTCCTGGGCCAGGCATCTGCCGAATTCGTGGCGGGGCAGTGGGGGACTCTCCAGGAGAAAAGGAGAGACAGCGACAGGAAAGATGCTAGACCAGTCCCACAGGAGGCATTTGGAAGGGGTGCTGCCAGCCTTCCGGGGCGGGGTGGGGGTCAGTGGGAGGGGAGCAACTGGGGCAGCAGAGTCGTGTTATGATTCCAGGGCCTGGGCTGATCTTCATCATCTACCCTGAAGCCATCGCCACGCTGCCCCTGTCGTCGGCCTGGGCCGTGGTCTTCTTCGTCATGCTGCTCACACTGGGCATCGACAGCGCCGTGAGTACTGTTGGCACAGCGCATGCCTGCGGGCCCCCAAGTCCACTCCTCGGGGGACGCTGCCCTTGCAGGGCCAGGCAAGCCCTCTGATGCTCCTTGAGTGTCCCTGGGCTTACATGACACTGCCATCATGAAGCCCACCCTAGCTGTCAGCCCAGAGCCTCTGGTGGGACTGGACAACCCCGTGGTTATTTTGGAAAACCGTTTCCTGGGGCTGGGGTGACTGGGTAGAACTGACACTTCCCTTCCGTCTTCCCACTCTCGGGCATCAAAGTGTCCTCTGTACCGAGCCACCTGCAAATTCTAAACACACACAGAGAAGGGCCCAGCAGCAAGGCTTCAAACAGAATAACAGGGCAGTAGAGCCACAGAGCGGAAAAAGCAAGCCTTGCCGGTTTGCCTTGAGCCCCTTAGCTTCCTTCCCTGTGAGGAACAGGTGTGTCCTGGAGGCAGGGCTGCAGAAGGCTCCTCAGCTGAGCCCTGACCACTTTGTGTCCACCCCTGGGTTTACTCTGCAGTCTTGAGGCAACAGGCTGGCCCTCGCTCAGCCCTGGGCCTGCAGGAGTTTCTCTGCTCCTTCTCCTGTCACTGTCCAGGAACCAACAGCTGAGACCATGGCGTTGCACATGGTTAGCTGTGGGCTCCTTGTTTACCCACACACAGTTGGCTGTGGGCTTCTTGTTCACCCACCCCATGCTGTTTGCTGACTCTGATGGTCTTCAGGCTCACTTCCTGGAAAGACAGTGAATCATGATTCCCTTTCCCTAAAATGCTGGATGATTCTCACGTTTGCTGGGAAACCTCCCCAAAGGTATCCTGGGTTGTTGCCCTCTGCCTTCAGCTCAGATGCTGGCCCATTGGGTAGACCACGGGCCTCTGGGGTTCCCTGGACAGCAAGTCTGATGGACGAGCCCACCACCTAGGGGAGGTGAATTCCATGAACAGCACTTACAGAAGAAAGCAGCTTGTTTGACAGAGCAGCGCAGAGAGGCCATTTCGCAGGTGCCAGGACTCCTTGGGTGATACTCCGTTATGACAGTGTTTGGGAGTCAGTAAGGTTTGTCAGTGAGCACATAGCCAATGACCAGGCCAGGTTCGCCCTAGGAAGCAAAATAAAGCTGTTCGTGGAAGAAACATTTTGCTTAGAAAAACCTGGCCGAACTGAGCCTCTGTGACCTGCACATCCTTTCGTGGACCACAGTGGCAGTAGATCTTATTATTTCAGCCATGGAACGTTTTACCAGACCAGTCATTTCAAAGCAATGGTGCAAATCACTGTCAGTGGACAGGGTATCCACCCCGGGCCCTTTCTCTCCGATGGCCACTTCATGTGTCATGCACTTCCCTGATTCCACGTCCATCCCCTGGGCCGAAGTCCACGGAACCACAAGTAAACCGGGCCTGGGACCCTGTGCGGATGCCGCCCCACCCCAGTGCCCTCTGTGCTCTGTGTGCGACTGCAGATGGGCGGGATGGAGTCGGTCATCACTGGACTCATCGATGAGTTCCAGCTGCTGCGCCGGCACCGTGAACTCTTCACCCTCTTCATCGTCCTGGCGACCTTTCTCCTCTCCCTCTTCTGTGTCACCAACGTACGTAAAGTTGCCAGCTGTCTCGTGTGTGGGCCTTCTGCAGTGGGGAGCTTTGTGAGGATGAAGTCTTCATTAACACTTGGTGCTGGGAGGTATGGTTTGGGTCCAACAAAACTGCAGCGTTTCTACAAAGCTGCCTCTCCTTAAAAAGCTGTGAATTGTAAGAGTATGTGGGGTCACGGTAAGAATGTCCACAGCTCGGTCTCTGAGTTACTTCAGCACTCGGACAGCTCCTTTGGAAGTGCCCTTGGCTGAAGCTGCCTCCCTGTTGGGTTTGTGGGGCTGGAGGGCAAAGGAGGGGTCACCATAGGGGCTGGGGTGACTGGGGTCACCTCCCCTCCCAAGACAGGCACTGTTGAGTGTGGCATTTGGTTGGTTTCATCTCCAACCACACTGGAATCCCTGGGAAAGGAGCGGAGAGGTGGTTTTTTTGTTGATGTTTGCGTAGTAGAGATGTCCATGGGAACCTGCAAGTACGTTAAGTGTTAGTGACGTAAATAAACATAAAATAGAGTCCTGGTTTACCTCGTAGGAAAAGCCCTTTCATGGTGGGGATGCTGCTGTGTGGGCACCGAATTCAGGAAGCGCTCCCTCTCTTCCAGGGCGGCATCTATGTCTTCACACTGCTAGATCACTTTGCAGCCGGCACATCCATCCTCTTTGGGGTGCTCATTGAAGCCATCGGGGTGGCCTGGTTCTATGGTAAGGACAGAGCCTGGGTCCAGGGGCTGGAGTACATACACGGGGGAGGACCCTGTGCTCTGCCGTGTTTGTAGCCAGCTGAGTCGGCATCCCCTTGCTTTGTAACCATGTTGCATTCTTTCTGGCTTGAAAATAGATGCAGTTTCATACAGCTTGTGTGTGGCTGCTCCAGCATCACAAAGGAGGGGAGGATTGGCAGTTATCTGGTTCCATTGAATCAGTGAAGATGGTTAGCCTGGATAGCAGCCAAAAAATCCCTACTGTAGTCAGAGTCCCTCAAGGTGGCTACTTGATCGTGTGATGTCAACATCCTAATTAATTCTTGAGAAGATGTGGTTAGTTGGGACATTGGGACCCTTAGAACTGCTGGTAGAGGTAGAGCGACATCTTAGTCTCCTACCAGATACCACCAGTGGGTGGCTTGAAAGAGCAGGGATTTATTGTCTCACAGTTTTGGAGGCTAGAAGTCCAAATCAGGGCACTGGCTCTAGGGGAGGGTCCTTCCTTGTCAGTAGCCCTGGGAGTTCCTTGGCTGTCCCTTGGTGTTCCTTGGAGTCTGTCCTCCCCATGTGTGTCTTCGTGTCTACTCTGCTCTTTTTGTAAGACACTGCTCAGAAGGGATTTAGGTTTAGGACCCACCCTTCTCGGTATGACCTGATTAACATAACAAAAGAAACTGGGTCATATTCACAGGAACCGTGTTAGGACTTCCACATAACTTTTGGTGGGCACAGTTCAATCTATAACAAGGAGTTTCCACGTGCAGACAACCAGGAGTCCCTGCTGACTAGGGCTATGACAGTGTAAGCTTCTTCCCTGTTGGAGAAGCAGCTGAAACTGGCCCCTATTAGTGAGCACCATGAATAAACGCTAAACGCCTCCTTTAATAGAGCGACAGGTGTTCCCAAAGGTGTGGCTTCTCACGCGTGGGACTGTCACAAGCGCAGACTATGCTACTGCTCGTGGGCTTTCCGGGCTGACCAGGACTCCAAACCTCACCGAGTCCTGCCCCTCATTCATACATGGTGACTGTGTGCCTTCAGAGGTCGGGGACTAATCCACAGTCAGGGCTCCCCTTGCCGGCGCACTGCTGCTCCTGGGCCCCAGCACTGGGGAGGCTGACCACTGTCTCCTGGGACCGCTGAGGGTCGTTTAACCAGCAACGGAACACCTACCCTGGATGCAGGTTTGTCCTCTCCCAGCCAGCCTTGCTGACCTGGACAAGTGGTCACACCTCGCTTTCTGTTTTCTCTCCTGTGAAATGGGTATATGCTGCCGACTCAGCCTTCCTCGCCAGGTCTGTGTAAAGTGTGCATTTCTTTATAAATGCGTATGCGTCATGTCTGGACAGGAGCTAATGGCCTTGGTACTGCACACACCCAAAATTGAGGTGACTTCCAGAGTCACTTAGATACAAGGGTCACATTCCCTGCCTAGAGCCGTGGAAATTATAACCTAAAAACACCACCGTGACTTTGCAAGGCTTAGCCTGACACGTAGATCTTATTCTAAGGAAATGGGAAAAGGGAAATAGCAAGCTCTTTCATTGGTGCCTGGGATTAGTGCTTTGTCACCTTAAACTGTAATCTCCCCACCCCACTGCCCCCCCAAAAGAACTCACAAAGAAAGAAAAAACTCCTCAAACACATCTCCCTGCCATGAGCTCTCCCGGGCTGGAGAGAAGCTGGCCTTGCCTGTTCGCCATGTAAAATCACATCTGCATTTTTGCCAAAGCCTCAGAGGACAGAAATCTATTTTATGTCTCTAAACCACAATTGGTAACCCTCTAACCTAAATGAAGGAGTCCCTGGATGGCACAAATGGTTAAACACTTGGCTACTGACTCAAAGGCTGGTGGTTCGAGTCTAGCCAGAGACACCTCAGAAGAAAGGCCTGGCAATCTATTTCCAAAAAATCAGCCATTAAAAACCCTTTTGGAGCACAGTTCTACTCTGACACACGTGGGTTCACCATGAGTTGGAGTCGACTCAGTGGCAACTGTTTGAACCAGTTTGGGTTGAAACCTAAACGAAACAAAATCTGTGTTTCTAGTAAGATTGCATCGGAATGCACCAGCCTTCCAGTGCACCTGAGGGTCTCTTTGGGTCTTAGCGCTCTTGACCCCAGTACCACTGCTGCCGCCTGGGAGGTGGAGTCCAGAGGGGAGCGAGGCAGCTCCAGTGGACACTCCCTCTTTTCTGGCCTTTGGGATTGTTACTTCTCCATTCCTCTGTGCCCAGGTCCATCTCTCTGCGTTGAGTTCTTACAGTAGAGGTTGGGATGTGAAGAGGAAATTCGGAATGAAGGCTTCTTTCTAATGTGTCCCCCATGTGTGATAGCCCAAAGACTTACCAAAAGACTCACGCAGACCAGCATAGGTGTACCCGAGGACATGCCCAGATTTCGGACAGGAGAAATCGCTTCCAGCATCTCTTTGTTGTCAACGCCTAAAGGAGTTAGAGAATATCACTGGAAGAAAAATACGTGCAGTGGTTAAGCGTTTGGCTGCTAAGGTTCAGTTCAAATCCACCAGGTGCTCCTTGGAAGCCCTATGGGGCAGTTCTAGTCTGTCCTATAGGGTCTGTATGAGTCAGAATCAACTTGACAGTAGCGGGTTTTAAGGTGGACCACTGGTATTTGCTTTGGAGGAAGAAATACCAATTCATTACATTTCTGAAAATAGCTTTTCTTAACAAATAAAGATTGCAGAGGGAGCCGGGACATGGGGGTGGGGTGGGGAGGACGTGGAGGTAACAAAGGGCATAGGGCAGGCAAGGGGTATTGCTGGAGCCCCACCACCGGGCGGAGGCTCAGCTGTGGTGCTCTGACAGGCAGGTCTCCCGCCCTTGGTGGCCATTGGAGATGAGGAAGGCATGCCACCAGCACAGCCTCAGGACTGGGTCTACCCAGAGAGGACTCCTGTGGGGTCCTCGAGGCAGCTCTAGACCACTGGATGAGCTGGAGTGGGGTCTGGCTCCTCTGGAGAAGGCTGGGAGCCAGCTTGCAGCCTGAGCTTGGGGACCCCGGGGGGCAGCAAGGACCCCAGCAGGTGCCAGAGCTTCAGAGAGATGGTGTGACCGTCCTAACTGTGCTGTGTCTGCTGCTGCCTTTTCCCCAGGCGTCGGGCAGTTCAGTGATGACATCAAGCAGATGATTGGACGGCGGCCCGGCCTGTACTGGCGTCTGTGCTGGAAGTTCGTCAGCCCCTGCTTCCTCCTGGTAAGGCACCGAGGGTGGCCGCACAGTCCTTCTGCCCCTCCGCCCTCTGCCCCCTGCTCTGGCACCTGCCACATGCTCCAGCTGCAGCTGCACTTGGATTTTCAGATGATGAAGTGAATGTGCCCAAGGCCCGGGAGGGGACACTAGACACTGTTTGAGACAAGGGACACTGGGCTGGAATTGGCGGGAGTCTTGGGACTCAGCTGAGGATGGCATGCCTCATCCCTAAAATCATCTTTGGTCTCCTTTGAAGGTGTTTTTCTGGCTTTTCTCTCTATAACCAGACTCATGGCTACCCCAGGTGTGTCAGAGTAGAACTGTACTCCATAGGATTCTCGATGGATGAGGTTGTTAATGAGTCTTCCTCCAACCCTAATGCCACATTCTTCTTCATATAGTCCAGCTTCTCGGATTATTTGCTCAGCATACAGATTGAGTAAGTATGGTGAAAGATACAACCCTGATGCACACCTTTCTTGACTTTAAACCACACAATATCCCTTTGTTCTGTTCAAATGACTGCCTCTTCGTCTAAGTACAGGTTCCTCATGCTCATGAGCACAATTAAGTTTTCTTGAATTCCCATTCTTCTCAATGTTATCCATAATTTGTTACCATCCACAGAGTCAAATGCCTTTGCATGGTCAATAAAACAAAGGTCAACATCTTTCTGGTATTCTCTGCTTTCAGCCAAGACCCATCTGACATCAGCAATGATATCCCTCATTCCGCCTGCTCTTCTGGATCTGGCTTGAGTTTCTGGCAGTTGCCTGTTGATGTACTGCTGCAACCACTTTTGAATGATCTTCAGCAAAATTTTACTTGCATGTGATATTAATGTTATTGTTTGATAATTTCCCCCTTCGGCTGGATCATTTTTCTTTGGAATCGGTACAAATATGGATCTCTTCCAGTCGGTTGGCCAGGTAGCTGTCTTCCAAATTTCTTGGCATAGATGAGTGAGCACTTCCAGCACTACATCCATTTGTGGAAACATCTCAATTGGTATTCCGTCAATTCCTGGAGGCTTGTTTTTCGCCAGTGCCTTCAATGTAGCTTGGACCTCTTATTTCAGTACCATTGGTTCTTGATCATATGCTACCTCCTGAAATGCTTGAAAGTCAACTAATTCTTTTTGAAATAGTGACTTTGTATTCCTTCCATGTCTTTTGATGCTTCCTGTGTCGTTTAATATTTTGCCCACAGAATCCTTCAATACTGCAACTCGAGACTTGAATTTTTTCTTCAGTTCTTTTGGCTTGAGAAATGCCCAGTATGTTCTACTCTTTTGGTTTTCTAACTCCAGATCTTTGCACATGTCATCAAAATACTTTACTTTGCCTTCTCGAGCTGGCCTTTGAAATATTCTGTTCAGCTTTTTTGCTTCATCATTTCTTCCTTTTGCATAAGCTACTCTATGTTCAAGAGCAACATTCAGAGTCTCTTCGGACTTCCATTTTGATCTTTTCTTTCTTTCCTATCTTTTAAATTACTTCTTGCTTTCTTCATGTATGATGTCCTTGATGTCATTCCACAACTCGTCTGGTCTTCAGACCTTAGCGTTCAGTGCATCAAATCTGTTCTTGAGATGGTCTCTAAATTCAGTTGGGATATACTCAAGGTTGTACTTTGGCTCTCATGGACTTGTCCTGATTTTCTGTAACTTCACCTTGAACCTGCGTACGAGCAATTGATGGTCTGTTCCACTGTAAGCCTCTGGCCTTGTTCTGACTGATATTGAGCTTTTCTATCATCTCTTTCCACAGATGTAGTCGATTTGATTCTTGTGTATTCCATCTGGCAAGGTCCACGTGTATAGTCATCATTTATGTTGTTGAACAAAGGTATTTGCAATGAAGAAGTCTTCAAAATTGGTCGTGTAAAATTCTATAATGCAGTCTCCAGCATCATTTCTATCACCAAGGCCATATTTTCCAACTACCGATCCTTCTTTGTTTCCAACTTTCACATTCCAATTGCCAGTAATTATCCATGCATCTTGATTGTATGTTTGATCAATTTCAGACTGCAGAAGTTTTCCTAGATTCATACTTCATGCATTCCACTCCTATTATTAATGGATGTTTGCAGCTGTTTCTTCTCATTTTGAGTCATGCCACATCAGCAAATGAAGGTCCCAAAAGCTTGACTCCATCCACATCATTAAGGTTGACTCCACTTTGAGGAGGCAGCTCTTCGCAGTCATATTTTGAATGCCTTCCAGCCTGAGGGGCTCATCTTCCAGCACTATATCAGACAGTGTTCCACTGCTATTCATAAGGTTTTCACTGGCTAATTCTTTTCAGAAGTAGACCGCAGGGTCCTTCTTCCTGGTCTATCTTAGTCTGGAAGCTCAACTGAAACCTGGGTGACCCTGCTGGTATTTGAATACCGGTAGCATAGCTTCCAGCATCACAGCACCATGCAAGCCCCCACAGTACAACAAACTGACAGACACGTGGTGGTCTGTCAGAATAGAATAAAGTATGCCTTAGGAAGACCATGTTCCCGAGAATACTTATTTCATATAACGACAGAAGGAGGTTGGAGTGTGGTTCTCCACAGAAAAGATATTTCTTATTGGGGGCCATGCCCAAGCCTTCAGAAAGCTGCTGGATCACTGAGCCTGCCCTGCACCCCTTAAGCCTCTTTCTAACATCGGTAGCCTCAGCTGCATCCTAATAACTGAGGCTAGATAAGCAGGTTATCAATTAGTTTGCCTACACACACGAGTCTTACGGATGTGATAATGCGAAGTTTTCAGAGGACAGTTAGGAGAATTCTCACTCACCAAATGTGACCTAATAGGACCTGCATCCCATAAAGAATATTGTCCCCGCACAACCACCTTAGGGCTTGCAGGCCAGCTGCTCCCCACTCAATCGGAACAGGACCACCTCTGGTGTTTGCCTCGCCTTGGCAGGGCCTGGCGCTCATAGAGGCGTGTGCTGAGTGAGCCTCTGCCACAAAATCTTGCTTGAGTTTCCACCTCTGTCCCAGAGCCCTGCCGGCCAAGAGACGTCGCATTGACCTGTGTCCCTTGGTTTCAGTTTGTGGTCGTGGTCAGCATTGTGACCTTCAGGCCCCCGCACTACGGAACCTACATCTTCCCCGACTGGGCTAATGTGCTGGGCTGGGTCATCGCCACGTCCTCCATGTCCATGGTGCCCATCTACGCCACCTATAAGTTCTGCAGCTTGCCCGGGTCCTTTCGAGAGGTGGGTATTGGGACAGAGGGTTGGCCATTCTGGCCTTTTTCCCAATTGTGAGGTCACTCAACAAGGTCCAGGTGGGTCTCCATGTCCTTGGTTTCTGCTCCTGCCCTGACCAGGGGGAGGAAGGCTGGACGTGTGGCCATGGTGGAGAGACAAGAGAGAGGCTGACAGGCATTTGCTGGTGAGGAGGATGGCGAACTGTGTGTGTGTATGTCCATGTGTCTGTGTGTGTGTCTGTGCATCTGTGTGTGTCTGTGTTTGTGTCTGTGTGTGTGTTGTGTGTCTGTGTGTGTCTGTGCTTGTGTCTGTGTGTGTGTTGTGTGTCTGTGCTTGTGTCTGTGTGTGTGCTTGTGTCTCTGGGTGTGTCTGTGTGTGTGTCTATGTCTATATGTGTCTGTGCTTGTGTCTCTGTCTGTGCTTGTGTATCTGTATCTGTGTGTGTATCGGTGCTTGTGTCTGTGTGTGTCTGTGCTTGTGTCTGTGTGTGTGTGTCTCCGTGTGTCTATGCTTTTGTCTGTGTGTGTCTATGTCTATATGCGTCTGTGCTTGTGTCTATGTGTGTGTGTCTGTGCTTGTGTCTGTGTGTGTCTCTGTGTGTGTCTGTGCTTGTGTCTCTGAGTGTGTCTGTGTGTGTGTCTGTGCTTGTGTTTCTGTGTGTGTCTGTGAGTGTCTGTACTTGTGTCTGCGTCCATGTGTCTGTGTGTGTCTGTGTCTATGCTGGTGTATCCATGTGTTCTGTGCTTCTGTCTGCATGTGTCCATATGTGTGTCTGTATGTCCATGCATGTGTGTGTGTTCATATCTGTGTGTGTGCATGTATGTGTTTCTGTGTGTGCACACGTATGTGCTACGGTGTGTGCTGATGAAGGAGAAAAGGACAGTCTGTCTGATGGTGGGGGTGAAGTCAGGCCACCATTCACGCCCTCCCCAAGGGCTGAGCTCACCTGTGGGGAAGAGAAGTCAGGGCTGCGCCCCCGTGAGCTGTGAGGGTGCTCTGCAGCCTCAGAGCACGGCACTTCCCTTTTCTCTGCCTCGATTTTGTCGTCTGTAAAGGAGGGAGCGGGTGAAACTGTGTAAAGGCCCGCCATTGGCCATGGCGGCACTGTGATTTCATGGAGATGAAAGGCGCAGCTCTCCTTGCAGGGACCGCACCCATGCTGAGGCCTGTAGTTAGGGACTTGTGGGAACAGCCCTATGCTCTCATTCCCAAGTCTTTCTTGGAAATGGGTGCCCTGGCTGAGGGTAGCGGAGCCATGTAACTCCACCCCAGCTGGGTCCAAGGATCCACCTCAGGACCAAATGGTGGCCCTGGTCTCAGACACAGTGGTGGGTGTCCCACAACTGAGCGACTGGTCCCTCCAGCTTGAGTCCAGTCAGACCAGGGCTGGGAGTGGACCACAGAGCCCTGGGACTTTCTGGCCCTCTCCTGGGTGTGGGGCCCTCAGGCTGGTCATGGCCCCAGGAAGAAGACTATGGCCGGCTGTGGACTGCCCCTCCTCAGCCCCCACTCCCTGACTGTCACCGATCCTCAGGGACCTTCCAGAGGGGAGCAAGGGCAGCTGGGCAGTACCTGTGGGGAGCTGACCCTCTGGGTCTCTAGGTCTGACTCGGGAGGAAGGGGCCTGGGCTAGCTTGGGGGCCTGGAGGAGGAGGGCCTCAGCCCAGCTGCCTGAGGAGCTGACGTCCTAGCCGCTCGCACAGCCCAGATCTGACAATGGACAAAGTCAGATCTCAGTAGCTTACAGAGACATGTGGAACTGCGGAGACCATCAGGAGTGGGGCAGCGCCACAAATCCCCAGGAGCCCGGGGCACCTGGGGGGTGGGGAGGAAGCTGGCCCTCAGAGGGTCCGAGAAAAGGGCTTCTGGGAGTGAGAGAGCTGAGATGCCTGCCTGCTTTTTGAGGGCGTGAGGATGAACGCTGGCTCTGGCTCTTCATCCAAGCTGCACAAGTGAGCCGTGACCAAGATGGCAGAAGGCCAGCTTCCTGATCGCTTTTCTATGTGATTAATGTGGCAAAAAGCAAGTACCTCCTTGCGTATGTGGGCTCTGAGTATACACATCTGGGCTTGGAGGCGCTGGAGACGTGTGCTTGTGGGTCACAAGAACCCACCACACATGCTGACTTAGCATGGAACACCGCCTCCAAGGTGGTTTTTATTTCAAGTTGGGATTTGATCAGTGGATCTACTGCCTTGTTCTAGAGTTTAAGGAGACTCAAGAGGACCACCAACTCAGGAATCTGACCACGTGGCAGATCGAGGGGAGCCTGTCTCCCTTGTTGAGGGTGTGCTGGGGCTGATGGTCTTGTGTTCTCTTATAGAAATTGGCCTACGCCATCACGCCCGAGAAGGAACATGAGCTGGTGGACAGCGGGGAAGTCCGCCAATTCACGGTGAGTGCCACCAACACCCTCAGGCCCCTTCGGCAGAGAATCCAGAACGACCTGCCCTTTGCTCAGCACTGGACTTCAAGCTCTAAGAGGAAGTTCTCTGTCCAAATGTGCCTCCTCGACCAACCCCTGCCTAAAAACATGCTGTTAGATGGTGTTTGAGTCACTGCGTCCCTGACCCTGGAGGACTGAGAGAAGGACATCCAGTAGTCCCAGTGGATGTTGGTGTCCTGAAAATCCAGCTGCTTACTCTAGGTAAGGAGGTTTCATCCAGCTGTGGAAGAGATGTGCTAAAAGAGATGCATCAAGAGCACCCACCCACATGGATTCCCGAAGACCAGCTGTGTGACTGAGGGCAAGTTACTGAGCCTCTCTGTGCTTCAGGGACTTGTTTTGTGTGCAGACATTAACAGACAGAGTTCAAACATGCCAAACGTTTATTCTGGGCTCTCAAAACCATTGTTGTTGTTAGTTGCCACTGAGACCATTCTGACTCATGGCAACCCCATGTGTTCAGAGTAGAACTGCTCCATGGGGTTTTCAAGGTTATAGCTTTTTAGAAGCAGAACATCAGGCCTTTCTTCTGGGGGCACCTCTGAGTGGGTTCAAACTGCCAACATTTTGGTTAGTAGTCAAGTACTTAACTGTTTGGACAGCCAGGGACTCATTCAAAACCATGAACTATCATTTTTCTGTTCTTGCTCCATGGTAGGTGGGGCAGGAAGGCAAGGGTTGAGAAGCTGCAATTTTTCATGAGACCCGACCATCTCTGATTGCCTCCCCATACTTGCACTTCATTTTTTTGTTCTTCCATCCCAGTCCAGGTCCTGGTTGCAGACTGGTCTGATCCCAGGGCCCCAGCTTCCCTCTTTCCTCCCTCCCTCAGACACCTTTTTCTCTGCCTTCAAATTTGCTCAACTGTTCCAAACACAAGAGGAGCATCCAGGCCTGGGAGCTTTGGTTCCTGACCTTGTCTGTCTAGGTGTCCTCTGCCTTCCCCACTAGCCTCCTGCCCACCTTCTGTCAGGGCCTTTCTTTTCTGAGGGTTCCTCACACAAGATTTAACTCTGCATAGAATTTTACGGTCTTCTCAAATAACCAAGCTGACTTTATTGGAGATACTCTACTGTAGCTTTGCTGACTACCCCTAATTTCAACTCTTGTGTTTATTATTTCTTCCTTCTACTTTCTTTGGGTTTACTTTGACATATTTTTTCTAACTTCTTAATTTGGGCCTTAGATCATTAATTTTCAACCTTCTTTTCTGATATAGGCATTTAAGGCTATGAATATGCCTCAGAATACCACCATTGGCTGCATCCCACAATTTTTAACGTAGTATTTTCTTTATTATTTAGTTCTAAGTATATTTTAATTTCCAGTATGATTTTTTTCAACCCATGAGTTGTTTAGAATTTTTTTTAATTCTCAAATATATAGAAATGTTTTGTTTATCTTTTTTGCTATTAATTTCTAAATAAATTGCATTGTGCTAAGACACATAATACCTATTCTTTGAAATGACTGAGACTTCTTTGTGCCCTAGTACCTGATCTCCAGGGTTCTCTCTTTGGAAGGCTCTCTCTTCTCTTATACTTGGTTCTGCACACTCTGTCCTCTTGGTCATCCCAGACTCTCAGCTCCATCTCCTCAGGGGGTCTACTGGGCTCCTCCTGGGTTTCCCCTCCCTCTGCTGCAGCTGGAAACTCCCTCAAGGCAGTGAGCTGAGGCATTGGAAGGCTCACCATATTCACTTCCTTTTTCTTGGGGATAACTGTCTTTTGTGTCTGATGCCCAGGGTCTGGAAAACCACTGCTACATATATTTTGCTCATTGTTTGTTTAAGGTGGAAGGGTAAATTTTGTCCATGCTACTTCATCTTAGCTGGAAGTAGCATCTTGGTATATAGCTATGGTTCATCCATTTTGACTACTGCATAATATTCCATTTCGTTGATGTACCACAATTTAGCTATCAGTTTTCCATCTCACATCTCCCTTTATTGTATTCTACTTCACTAAGAGTTATGTTTCATTTCCAGAAGTTACATTTAGTCTGTTTGTTTCTTGTAAAATGTTTATGGTGGTAATTGTTTACAAAATTTTAAAAAACATTTCATACATAGCTGCCCTATAGTCTGTACCTGATGATTCTAACATCTCTCATCTTGGGGGTTCTCAATCTGAGGTTTCTGGTTTCTGCTAACTCTCACTCATAGTGGGTTACTATCTTGTGCTTCTGGCCTTCTTTACCATTTGTGAATTTATAACTTTATCTTAATCTGCCAGAATTCTGAGAGACACCTCCCCCACAGCACATCTTCTTCCTTTGCCACCTTCTACTTTTGTCAGTAGCCAGGACAGAGGAATACTTCACCCTCAGGGGGTTGGGGCTCAAAGCTGGAGTCCCAGGCACAGCTCCACACCCTCGCTTGTGGTCTGAAGTAGAGTTGTCACCAGAGCTGCTGCTATAGGACTCTAGCTACAGGTCCCCTCCTAGCTGTGTCCCTGGTCAGGCTGGCTCCTGGCCACACTGGCACCCATCACTGAGTCCCGTACCACACCTGGGCTCTACTACACTGGCCTTACCTGCTGGCCCCTGCAGGCTCCCTACCACACCTGGGCTCTGCTACACTGGCCTTACCTGCTCACTCCTTTAGGGACTGTAGCACTCCCCCAACCCCCTAACCAGGACTGAAGAAGTAGCACCCTCCAGAGTTCTCCCAACGGGATGAACAGAAGAGCCCTGTCATGTCATCTGCAGTAGCGTAGCATCTTCCACCCAAGACGTGGTTGTATCAGAAGCAAACTCTGCATGTGCTTGTTGTGGAAATGTTTGCACCATGGTTCTTGCAGTTATGCATAATAACTTATGCTCAGAATTGGGCTGAACTAACAGCTGCATAATCACAGATGATGACATTCTGCAGAAAGTCTAAATTGCTGTCCCTGTCTATCTCATCAATTCCCAAGCAGTAATGAGGCCACGAGTGAGCGTGGGGATTGTCTGAGGCCTGTTCTTGCACCTGTTCTGGGGTCACAGAAAGCAAGACAGAACTGCAGGAGCACAGTGTCCCTCTTTCCTGGATGGGGGACCAGAGGCCCCAAGAAAGTGGAGGGAGAGGGCATCACTAGGTGACACAGCAAGTGGGTGGGGTAAGTTGGCAGGTACTCAGTTGTCTGTCCAGCCTAGCAGCTGTTCTCAAGACCACAAAGGCCTCTGGTCCATAGGCAGCTATGCTCTCTGACTTTCGTTTGTCGAGTAATGACTTATTTACATATATTTAAAACAGACATCAGGTCTTGAGCACTGTGTCAAGAGCATTGTTGATCCTGATGAGCATCCCTTGGGAACTAGCCACAATCAGGTCCATAGCCATCTGCCCCTCCAAGCCATCTGGGCCAGACAGAGGTGCAGATCATTGGCCTAGGAGCCCCCTTTATCCAAGGAACTCCTCCCTTCACTTCTGAATAACCCTGTTTTCTTTCCAGCTCCGCCACTGGCTGATGGTGTAGAGCAGATGAAGACAGGAGAGCCCACAGCAAGGTCATCTCTAACTGCGGAAGAGACGCCAGCAGAGAAGGCACGGGGAAGTTTCAAGAGAGACGAGGGATACTTTTACTATTTAAAGCCACCTTTCTGGGGGGAAAGGCTTTTACCTTGACTGTTTACACACTATGCCAAGGGAGATGTTACTCACTGTGTTTGTCGTGTGTTGTTAGAATAACTTAGCATAGATCTTTGTGGTAAGATTCAACCCCCAGCCCCGGGCCCCGTAGGGTAGAAAACATCTAACTCCACGTTGTATCCATGTAAAGCTGGTTTTCTCCCCACTGTCCCTGAGTTCCAGTGACTGTCCGATTGCCATTTGTGTGCTTTGAGGAGAAGGAATATGGTCACTACAGACACACTGTGCTGACAATCCAGGGCTTGCAAGAGCTTGCTCGAACATATTTGTTCATATTAAAAAGTCAAGTGTCATATTGCGTCTGATTGTGCAGAATATGGAACTGGACATACTGTTCACAATTGCAAAGCCCTTTCCAGATACCTAGTTCCAGCAAAGGCTACAACATGAGCTTTGTGTTTCCACGTCACACACGGTGTCTGTTGCAGATGGCGGACTCCCAGGATGTGGGATTGAGGGGGTTCTGTTTGTTTTCTTCAGGGAATAAGACTCTGGGGAGTCAGTTTGAGCTGCTGCCCCACTGTGTGCTGTGGGCCTCAGTCGGCTCAGTCCTGGTCCCACAGAGGAAGCATGTCCCCACAAGCAGAGATGCCGTCCCTGCCCCTGTGGATGCCTGCAGTGTCTGGAGCCCCCAGTAGCAGACGCACCTAGAGATCCCATCCTGCAGGGCCTTGCACCGTGAGAGGATGACCACCCTAGAGTCTTATTTCTCTTTGGCATACATCAATAACGATACTTTATGTTAGAGAATGGGTTTTCAAAATTATATTTAGTGAATCAAAATTCATTCTCAGAATGCAAGGTTGGTTTCTGAAAATGCATTTGCTGATGTTCCAGGTTTTATTTATGAGGGTGTTGGCAAGGACTGCTTTTCCATAGCATACTTAGCATTGGCCCAAAGGGAAAAGTGTATGTCATTATTGAAACGCAAGCCTGGAGCTTCTGAGCTACCGCCGCAGAGCAGGTGAGCCTGGTCCGGGAGAAATGTGCCAAGTCTTTAGGGGCACTTGGAAACCCTGGTGGCACAGTGGTTAAGTGCTATGGCTGCTAACCAAAAGGTTGGCAGTTCAAATCCACCAGCTGCTCCTTGGAGACCCTATGGGGCAGTTCTACTCTGTTCTATAGGGTCGCTATGAGTCAGAACCGACTTTACGGCAACGGGTTTGGTTATTTTTTGGTTTGCAGCTGTGTGGAGCCATGTGCTCTGCGCCTGCAGGTCCCCTTTCTCACTGCAGTGAGGATAGACTTGCCACGCAGTGAGACACGTCGTGGCTAAGAGGGACCGGGTTATGTACTGCTTTCAGAGCTGCGTCTGTGCACTCCACGTAGAAATCTGAGCACCATCACTGTCAGCCCATGTCTCCATAGTCGGTGTCTTGTGTGAGTCAGCACAAACAGTTAAAAAAAACTGTGTTGTAAAAATGGTCTCAGACACAGTGCCTCATTTGTGCTTGGCCCTGTCATTTTCCCCAGGCACCAGGTCACCTGCTGTCTCATTTCCTAGTGCTGCTGTGACACCAATACCGAAAGTGGATGGCTTTAAAGAACAAATCTATTTTCTCACAGTTCTAGAGACTAGAAGTCTGAATTAGGGACTGTCTACCTTCCCCTGTGTGTCTGTCTCTGTGTCTAATCTGCTCTGTATATAACGCAGAAGTGATTAGGTTTAGGATCCACCCTACACTAGTATGACCTCAACTGATTGATGGATTACATTACATTGTGGAAAGTGATTACATTACCTTACCTGACATTAAATTACATGTGCAGTGATTACATTACCTTACCTGACCTTACATTACATGTGCGATGATTGCATTACATTACATTACATGTAAGGTAATTGCAGATTAGATTATATTATGGAAGGGAGGATGGCCAGGCTTTGTCTCACATACTTTGGACATGTTATCAGGAGGGACGAGTCCCTGGAGAAGGACATCAATGCTTGGTAAAGTAGAAGGTCAGCAAAAGAGAGGAAGACCCTCAACAAAATGGATTGACACAGTGGCTGCAACAATGGGCTCAAAAACAGAGACAGTACCTAACAACAACATGGAAGGCGATCTGCTCTACCGAAGGCCAGTTCACTGGATCACATGTAAATACTCCATGACAGCAACTAGACTAATGTTTGGCTAAGCCACTGGGAAGCATAGTCTATCCAAGCTGACACATGAAGTTAACCCTCACACCTGCCTACACTGAGAGTGAGCTGCCTCGTGGCTCACAGCTCCCCTTCCTGTCTGCACTCACTGAGTCACTGGTCCTCAACACCGATGCCCCCAGCTGAGCTCTCCATCCTCGCCTCTCCCCAATGCCGAGAGTCAGCGTGTCCCAGGGCTACCATACAGGTCTCCTCAACTACCCTTGACCCCACCTCAAGTCCATGTTCCTGCAAGTTTCCCCTCAAACTCGGTGGCAACTGCCTGTGCCCACCTGCTCAGGCTGAACCCTAGTGCCATCCTGGGTGCCTGCCTTTCTTCAGCCCCTCACCAGCCCATCGGCATCCCAGGTCCTCTCCACATGCGCTGACTCCAGCCACGCCACCTGACCACTGCCACTGCCCAGCCCGAGAGTCTCTTCCTGGGACGTGTCACAAAGCCCCTAAGTGGCTCCTGTTCTAACCCTTGGTCCCTGAGGGTCGCTTGTCCATGCTGTGGCCAAAGAGATCCTTGTGGACAACAATCGGTCAGGTCACAACCCAGAGGATGCCTCCCTGATTTATCCCTAGGCTTGGGATAAATGCTAACGCCCTTATGTGACAGTGTAACTGGACAGCAGGTCACTCCCGCCAGGCTCTGCCTCAGCCCAGCTCCCCAGCCATGAGATTCCACACTGAGCACACATCCCAGGACACCCCACATGCTGGGCACACATCCCAGGGCACCAACATACTGGGCACACATCCCAGAGTGCCCCACATGCTGGGCACACATCCCAGGGTGCCCCACATGCAGAGCACACATCTCAGAGTGTCCCACATGCTGGGCACACATCCCAGGGCACCCCATATGCTGGGCACACATCCCAGGGCACCCCATATGCTGGACACACATCCCAGAGCGTCCCACATGCTGGGCACACATCCCAGGGCACCCCACATGCTGGGCACACATCCCAGGGTGCCCCACAGGCTGGGCACACATCCCAGGGTTCCCCACATGCTGGGCACACATCCCAGGGCACCCCACAGGCTGGGCACACATCCCAGGGCACCCCACAGGCTGGGCGCACATCCCAGGGCGCCCCACATGCTGGGCACACATCCCAGGTGCCCCATGTCAGGGCTTCCTGCCTCCTGACCCCAGGTCTCCCAGAGACACTCGTCCTTCTTCCTCCAGGCCTCAACAGGGGACACCTTGTCTCGACACCTTCCTGACCCCAGACCCTCAGTGGTGAGCAGGGGCCTCACTGTCTGAGCCCACTTCCTAACATCCCCAGAGCTTTGGCCCCTGGCAGCTCCAAGGGGCGTTTGCTGCTGTCCCTGGAGCCAGTTGCACAGCGATCCGCCAGGGCAGTCCGCTGGCCACAGAAGGAGGACAGGAAGGCCAGCAGCCGAGAGACAGCAGGGCTTTGCCCATGGAGTCACAGTCCTACAAATGCCCATCGCACTGTCCCCTTACCTTAAAGTGGGTGAGAGAACCACAGAGACAGGACACCGAACACCAGACCAGGAAAGAACCAGCTGAGACCACAGGGCCGCCTCACCTGAGTTCCCCAGCAAACAAAAGGCTGACGAACCCCTGAACAGCAAAAGGGACGAGCAGAGAAAGGGAGCAAGGGCCCCACCGTGGGCTCCCAACTCCGAGAAGTGAGAGGCAGAGCCTGCCCGTGGGAAGGACACAGGAAGCCGCAGGCTGAGTGTACCGGCCTCAGATGCCGGGCCCTCGGAACCAAGGCAGCTGCTGCAGATCCACAGGGGTGCCCGGTCCCACTCATGTTGGCTGCTCGCCAGCTCTACAGACAATCAAAAATAGGGAGTGCAAAACAGCATGGCCTACAGCTCTGGGTCCAAGGTAGACACGGGGCCCTCTGTCCTGGCAACACCCCAGAAGGAGTCAGCAAGGGTGGGTGGGAATGGGGGCAGCAGAATGAGGGAAGGGTAGGAAGCCAAGTAAGGGTGCAAAGTTCCAGCCTCAGGCTGAGCCAGCTGGGAGCCCCAGGGTGGAGCTTAAACTCTGGAGTTTGTCCCAGCTCAAGACAAAGAGCAGTGCTTCACCTTCGTCGCCAGTCCAGTCGGACAGCACACACTCCCAGGAATGTCTGGCTCTGCCCAGCTGTACAAAGCAGCTCAATCATCCACTCACCAAAAAATCCGCTGCTGGCGAGTCGATTCCGACGCATAGTGACCGTGTAGGACAGAGTAGAACTGCCCCAGAGGGTTTCCAAGGCTGTCAATCTTTACGGAAACAGACTGCCGCATCTTTCTCCTGCAGAGCAGCTGGTGGGTTACAATTGCTGACTTTTCAGTTAGCAGCTGAGTGCTTTAACCACTGTGCCACCAGGGTTTATCAATCATCCACAGATGGCTCCAAAGAGAGACCCAGGGGTGGGCGCTAGAAACTGGGGATGGGGAAACAGAAACAGAGAAGAGATTCTGCTGGCAGCTGGGGAGAGAGCGCCGTGTCCACTGCAGCCCCAGTCTTGTGGCCGCCTCCACAACCTGACCGTGCCCACGCCCACGCCCACGCCTGGCCCCTGCCAGGTGCTGCTTCCATATGGGAACCTGCACCCCATTTCTGGTCTGTCCCTGTGCCCGCCCACCTTCCACCCTCTCACCCTCTCTGTGGAACTTCTCCAGGCTGCTTGCCATGGCCTTGGGGAACCTGGCAGAGGAAGGGCCACGTTCATAAAAGGCCTTTCAGACTGACAGCGCCAGGGCTCTGCTGCTCAGGCAGTCCAACCTAAGACACCTGTAAATTCCCAAATGCAGCAATCCTACCACTAAGTGTATGCCCAACAGAAACATGTGCATGTGTGTATCGACACTCATAGTTGCCAGAGTATTCATAGCAACATGATTCCTAAAAGCCCAAACTGGAAACGACAGACATGCTCATCAACTTTCCAGTGAATCCATTTCAGCTCAAGATGAGGAAGAACCTTTTAGCACATGGCATTGGCCGTAGGGCGGTGAGCTTGCCCAGGATGTCGGAGAGAGCTGGTCAACCTTGCATGGGAACTTAGGTTCCTCAGACCACCCTCTGGGCTACAGCCAAAATGAACACCTTTCAGGATTCTCCTTTCCCTCCTGCAATGGGGCCCTGGTGGCACAGTGGTTAAGAACTTGGTTGCTAACCAAAAGGTCAACAGTTGAATCCACCAGCCGCTCCTTGGAAACTCCATGGGACAGTTCTACTATGTCAGTCGCTATGAGTCGGAATCGACTCGACAGCAACGGGTTTGGTTTTGGTTTTGGTTACCCTCCCACACCTCCCACTTGTTTCCCTCTATCTGGAACACTCTTCCCCTGTCTTCCCCCACCCCCTCTTTCCTCCCTTTATCTGATGGTTCCTAACATCCTCTCAGCTTCCCTTGACCATCACTCTGGAAGACTTTTCTCACCCCCAACTTCCAGGTTCTGGGCCCTGGTCAGTGATACTTTAACCCCCAAGTCTCCCCTGTCTCCCCCTAGCACATGTCTTGTGAAAGGGAGATTTCTCACTATCGCTCTTCCCAGTTTGGCTGGGAACAGGGACTGGGTTGGTCTCATTCACTTCTGCCAGTGTCTTGAATAGACAACGGTAGACAGTGGCACTTAATACACATTTACAAATGGATGGATGGATGGGTGGTAGGTTGAGTGGATGGGTGGATGATGGATTGATAGTTGAGTGGTTGGGTGGATGGGTGGGTGAATGGCTGGATGGGTGGGTGGTTGAGTGGATGGGTGGATGATGGATTGATAGTTGGGTAGATGGGTAGGGTGGATGGATGCGTGGACGGATAGAGGGAGGAAGAAAAGGATGAAGAGGGTAGGATGAAGGGATGGACAGATGGATGGATGGACGGACGGACAGACGGATGGATGGATGGATGGATGGATGGATGGGTGGGTGGATGGATGGAAAGTCCTGTACTACATCTTAGTCTGTCATTCATTCTGGTCCTGTCTCAAAATCCCCTCTGGAGCTAGACATGTGAAGGCTGCATTTGTTCTCCAGGGAGAGGTCAGGCTCTTTAATATAAATGAAACATGTTCATTTCAAAACACCTGGAAAAGTGTTTTCTTTTCTCACTAAACTTGGTGCAGAAACCAGATTCAGTCTGTGGGGAGAACCGGCCTGGTCCCCTTGATTCTGTGGACAGACTCTCCATCCCTCTGACCACGCTCCACTTTGCCCCAGGGTTTAATGCTCTCAGCCGAGTGACCTTTAGACATCAAGTCTGGGTGTTAAAGACCCGAGAGCCGGGTGATATTTCCTTTGAGAGAAGCCGTTTTAATAAAGGTTTGGCAACAGTGAAATAGGTGGCTTAAAGGGTAAACGGATTCCTGTGTGTTTGGCTTCTCTTACTTTTACTCTGGAATCTTCCTTTAATCTCTGTACACTCACCTGGCTAGCTGAAAGGCCGTGACCTTCACCTGCCTCTGATTATTGACAAGAGAAAAAAGGAAAGAGAGAGAGATGCAGTTAATTAGCAAGTTCTTGGAGCACTGGCTGACCCCTGGTGACCTTCGTGCCCACATCCTCCTCCCCAAAGACCAGCCAGGGTTCCCAGCCAGGGCCTGCAGACATAGGCGATACCAAGGACACCAGGATCCTTGGATCCCCAGGGGGAAATGAGCTAAGGAATCCTGCTTGCACCTTCCCTCAGGGCAGCATTGTGCAAGTAAAGCCAATGTTGCATGTCCTTAACTTGGGCTGCAAAGAGGAATCCCCCGGGGGGGCGGGGACCAAGAAAAAGCCAATGGCTATCCCAGCTCTCCCCCCCGACCCCCTGCCCGTTATTGAATAGCTCTGGGTGAGGCCGGACTTGATTATCTTTTCAGTGCCTCCCAAGGGATTCCAGTGCAGCCAAGGACAAGACCCCCGACACTGAGGATTAGGACTGGCAGTTTTTAATGTTATTAAATAGAACGGGAAATGTCAGCAGACGTCAATTCAGTGGATCTGGCTCGAACGTGCTTTTAATTTAACAAAGCGGAAAATATCAGAGTACAGCATGCCCAACAGAGAAGAGCAAGGTCTGTTTTTGTAAAACGCGTGCTTCAGTTTATGTGTGTGTGTGTGTGTGTGTGAGAGAGAGAGAGAGAGAGAGAGAGAGAGAGAGAGAGAGAGAGAGAGAAACAGAGTCAGATAAACAGAGACAGGGGACTGGGTAATGATGGGATATGTGAGTCAAGGTCAAGGACTTTGCTAGCCTGCCCTTGGTGGGGTGGCCAGCCGTCCTGGCTTGCCTGGGGCTGAGGGCTCTCCTGGGATGCAGGACTTTCCCTGGCTGACCCCCCTCTGCCTGCCTCCTTCAGCTCTCACTGGGGGCTCTGGTCTCTGGAGAAGCCCCCACCCTGTGAATCCCGGGCAGTGTGGTCCCTGGCCCCTTATTCCTGGCAGCATCTTGAGGGGCTGTGGTCCTATCCCATCCCAACCCTTGTGGCCAAGTCCCAGCTGTCACATGCCCCGGTGGTGCCTCAGAGGCTGACCGCCCAGCCAGGACAGTGCTGTGCGCCCCTCCTGAAGCTGGGCTGGCCTCTCCCCAAGTGCGGGCAAGGCTGGGGGTCCGAACCTCAAGGAGCCCACTGGACTTCAACCAGCTGAAGTCAGACTCCTTGCTGTTTCCGCCCAAATCAACAGCTTAATGGGTGTCCCCTGCCCAGTGCTCCTCGTGGCGCCGAGCTGTCTGTCCTGACCATTTGGTGCCTTCCTCTTGGGGCTCCTGTGTGGGGCTCTCGTCGGGCTGTTAAATGAGTGGCTGAGGCCATCACTGACTCCACTGGCCACGTTTGTTTGTTTAGGGGGGTGGTGGCAGGGCCATGAGGCCAGGTGGTATGAAGAGGCTTCTGTTAAGACAGGAGGGATTTCGACCCTTTAAAAATGGACAGCAAAGAAACTGCAGAAGGAGAAGGAGGCGCAGAAAGCCAAGGTCCCTGTGCAGGCGGATGGGACGGGCCAGGTTCCAAGAAGGGAGCCCCAGGGCAGGTAAAGAGGAGCTGTCACGTGGGTGGGTGGGGGTGAGGCGGCAGAGACGGGAATTTGAGGGAAGCAGAGAACACCTAAACCACACTTCTCCAAGCCAGAGAGATGTTGTTCGCTGCCATCAAGTCAGCCCCGACTCATGGTGACCCCATGCGCAACGGAACAAAACGCTGCCCGGTCTGCGCCATCCCCATGATTGGTTGCAGATCAGGCTGTTGTGATCCATAGGGTTTTCACTGGCTAATTTTCAGAAGTAGATCTCCGGGCTTTTCTTTCTAGTCTTAGCCTGGAAGCTCTGCTGAAAAGTATTCCGTATCCTAGAAACACGCAAGCCTCCGCTGATGGACGGGTGGTGGCTGAGCATGAGGTGCATCGGCCAGGAATCGAAACGGAGTCTTCTGAGTGGAAGATGAGGATTCTGCCACTGAAGCACCGCGGCCCTGTCGGAGACAGCAGTAGCTGTTACGTGCCTAAAACAGGAGAGCAACGGTGTTGCCCTGTGAACTGAGCTTGGGAAACTCCGGGATGCTAAGTCACCCCCCTTTTCCTATGCAGAATGCCCCACAGGGGGAATGTGCTAGGGTGCATCTGTCTCTCCAGCAGGAGAACATGGGCCACAACGAGATAGTAACAGAAACCAGTGCAGACCTCACAGGTGTGGACAGGTAACAGCAACCACTGCAGGCCACACAGGTGTGGACAGGTAGACCAGTGCAGACTACAGAGGTGAGGACAGGTAACAGAAACTAGGGCAGACCTCCCAAGTGGGAACAGGTAAACCAGTGCAGAACACACAGGTGTGGACAGGTAAATCAGTGCAGACCACACAGGTGTGGGCAGGTAATCCAGTGCAGACTGCACAGGTGTGGACAGGTAATCCGGTGGACTGACACAGGTGTGGCCCAGCAGTGGTGCTGCTCGTTTAAACAACTGTTAAATCACATGGGATGCAAGCCTAGCATTGGACAGATGATACGGGTTTGTTGTTTATTTATTTTTTGAGAAGCCAAAAAGTAGACTTTTATTTTAGATGAACTATCCCAGTTTAAGTATTGGCATGGCATCCATCAGGATTCCTGGTGGCAACAGAGGCAGCTGACTCTCCCTGGTTAAAGCAGAGGAGGTCCTGGCTGGAAGGTCCCAAGGGGCGCTCACAGGAGCCGCCAGGGCTGGCTCGAAGGCTGTGCAGGGGCAAGTGGGCACCAGCCCGGGCAGGGCAGTGTATGCCCCTGCTGGTCCTGCACATCAATCACAGCAGAAGCAGCTGGCAGCCTCGTCAGATCTACCTCTGCCTTGGTCCCCAGCTGTCCTTCCCCAGCAGCCACCAGCGTTGAGACCCGTCCTGCATCATGGGTTCAATGGGGCCTCAGCAACATGTACCACCCTCACAGCAGCGGAGGTCGCATGCCCTCGTTGCTGCGGGGCAATGGCGCTGCCCCCTAGCCAGCCTCAACAGTAAACACAGGAAAGTGCTAGAAGGACTCGAATGTCCACACAGCAACCATTCCACGATGTCTTGTGCAGGCCAAACCCAGCGCGTCTGAGCCAGAGGCATCGCTACCCAAACGTACTTACTGGGCACAGCAGCGGACCCAGGCAGGGTTCTGCAGGACACACTTTGGGAAGTGCTACCCAGGGACAAGCAGAGGTTAGCTAGGAGGTGATGCTGAGGGTCCAGGGGGTCACAATGGGTGGGTTCACAGACCCAGCCAGTCATGGCTTCGCTTTCTTGTATCTTCGAGGTGGAGGGTCACCCAGGAAACACAGAGCTGTTTATTGCATAGATTTTGAACCTGAGACTCAGAGGAACTGGCAAGAAGAACATGATCACCAATGTGATTCTCAGATGCTCAGACCACCTCCAAGCTGCAGAATGTCCTCAACATCCAGCTAAAGCAATGCCCTTCTACTCTTCTCTACCTCGTCTCCCTACTGTCTTAAGCCAAACCCAGCTGCCACTGAGTTGACTCTGACTCATGGCGAACCCATGTGTGTCATAATAGAACTGTGCTCCATAGAGTTTTCAATGGATATTTTCGGAAGTAGAATGCCAAGACTTTCTTTTGAGGCACCTCTGGGTGAGTCGAACCGCCAACCTTTTGATTAGCAGCCAAGCACATTAACCATCTCGCCACCCAGGGACTCCTTTATTGTCTTGGAGGGTTTAAATTCATGAAGGAAGAGCTTTGAGATACTAGAATATTCCACCACAAGTCCACCCTCCTTCTCGGGATGGGAGGGGTACTCCAGGTGGGGTTGCTCTTTGAGAAGACTAGCCCACAGGTCCTCTGAGTACTGGGGACAATAAAACACCAGTGATTCCCTACGGACTAGAAAACAGAGTAGGTAGAAAGAAAATACCTCAAACTCTGTTTGCTTAAAAAAGTCGTTCTTCCAAATTGAATGCAAAGTTTCAGTTTATATAACTGAACTTTAGAAACCAAGCCAGTAGTGAAGGTATTTATCTAGAATTTAAATAATTTTACTTCTTTTAACTTTCTTCCGGGAGCTAAGCTGCTCTTTCCTTAAAGCTATTTGCTATGGAGATGAAGGATTCTATCGACAGCATTTTTATTTGGTTAGGATTTGAATGGTATACATATTTAGACAGTGTCAGTGAAACAAAAATGCCACCTGTAAACTTTGCGCTAGCAACCACTGGGATGTCGGTCACAGATTCCAGCTCCACAAATCCTGTTTGAACTACCGACCTTTTGGTTGGCAGCTGAACGCTTAACCACTGCGCCACCCAGGCTCCTTTTAGAAGAAAAAGGGGGAAAGTGACCTGTAGACCCATTACTCAAGGACAGCAAATGACATGTTGGCACTTTAAATATATTCCTTTTTTCCCTGTGAGCAGCCGTCTAAGATACTCTACTGGTCTCACCTCTTTGGCAGCAAGGGAGAATGAAGAAAACAAGACACAAGGAAAAGATGAGTCCAAAGGACTAATGGACCCCAGCTACCACAGCCTCCACCAGACTGAGTCCAGCACAACTAGATGGTACCCGGCTACCATCACTGACTGCTCTGACTGGGATCACAACAGAGAGTCCTGGACAGAGCTGGACAAAAATATAGAACAAAATTCTAACTCACAAAAAAAGACCAGACTTACTGGCCTGACAGAGACTGGAGAAATCCCAAGAGTATGGCCCCCGGACACTCTTTTAGCTCAGTAATGAAGTCACTCCCGAAGTTCACCGTTCAGCCAAAGATTAGACAGCCCCATAAAGCAAAACGAGACTAATGGGGCATAACAGTCCAGGGACAAGGACTAGAAGGCAGGAGGGGACAGGAAAACTGGTGACAGAGAACCTAAGGTTGAGAAGGGACAGGGTTGACGTGTCAGAGGGTTGTTAACCATTGTCAAAAAACAATATGTGTACTAACTATTTAATGAGAAACTATTTGTTCTGTAAACCTTCATCTAAAGCACAATAAAAAAAGGGGGAAATATATATATATATGTATATTCCTTCTTCCAGCCAAGGCTTCAAGGCTTCTAACTGCCCTGCACCTCAGTTTACTCAGCTTAAATGGAGGAGATACGTAATCCTGCCCATGGTGTAAGGCTGTTGAAAGGATTAAATGAATTGAAACAGGTGAAGTGCTGGGTAGTACGCCTGGCCCTGGGTGAGGCCTGGATCAATGTACCTACTGGTAGACCACTTTGTCCTAAGAATGATGCTGGGGTGCCCCTGGCAGGCACAAAGCTTCCTCTGCACACACTTTGGGCTTCTTTAGGGTCCTTTCCTTGGGAGACGTTGCCTGCAGCGTGATGCCGGGCCCTGGGTAAGTGCCAGTGAGAAGTCTGGAAGCCTTCGGACCCACCGTGCTCTCTGGAAGGTCAGCAAACGCTCTCCCTGCCTGCCCCCCACAGCCCTGCCCTGTTTGTAGTCCTTGTTAGTTAGACAGCAGGCAATCTCCCCAGAACCCAATGGTGATTTCAGAGCATGTATTTCGGAGGGAAAGGTTGGGGTGCCCTCATGCTCACCCCGGGCTCCAGGAACCCTCCGGAGCCCCACGGTGTTCCCTGCCCCATCCCAGTACTTGGGCGAGGTGGCTTTAGCTTCAGCCCCAGAGCTCCAGCAGAACCCTCACTCTCCCTGGGTCATACAGTCCCGTCTCCAAGGGGAGGGCAAGGTTCACCCCGTCTGGACTGAAGCGCCCTCAAAGCTGTACATCACAATGTATTTTTGCTCTATCGTCCACTTGGTCTTTCCTTTCTCTTCCTCCCCTCTTTCTTCCACGCATTTGGTTCCTTCCTCCCTCCCTCCCCTCTCCCTGCCTTCATCCATCCCTCCCTGCCTCCCTCTCTATCTCCCTCCCTCCCTCCGTCCCTTCCTCTCTCCCTTTCTTCCTCTTTTTCTCCCTCCCCTTCCTCTTTTTGTCCCTCCCTCTCTCCCTCTCTTCTTTTCTCCCTCCCTCTCTCCTTCCCTCCCTTCCTCTCTCCTTCCCTCCCTCCCTCTCTCCATCCCTTCCTCTTTTTCTCAGTCCCTTCCTCTTTTTCTCCCTCTCTCCTCCCCTCTCCTTCTCTCCCTCCCTCCTTCCCTCCTTCTCTCTTTCCCTCTCTCCCCTCTCTCCCTCTCTCCCCCTCCTAGCCTCTCTTACCTCCTTCCTACTTTGTTTTTTAGCAACCTCAGGTACTCAGGATCAACCCATTGCCATCAAGTTGATTCTGACTCATAGTGACCCTATAGGACAGAGTAGAACTGCCCCGTAGAGTTTCCAGGGAGAGCCTGGTGGATTCGAACTGCCAACCTTTTAGTTAGCAGCTGTAAACAAATCCTTTGCTTCATGACAGCGCTGTAATCAGTGCAGACATCTTCATAGGGAGCCCCTGGGGATCCCACACCCCCTCAGAGCACTAGACATTGACTCACCTGCACCCCCACCCACCCATCTGCCTCCTCCCTCTTGAAGGTACCCCCATGCAGACTCCTCACATATATGCGTAAGAAGTCCCTCCACAGATATGCACCGGCTCAAACACTGTACATTTTCATTGATGTTGAGTCTGTGCAAAGTCTTTGGGGCCTGCTTTTCCCACCCAGCATGAGACACAGGTTCGTCTGTGCTCTGGGTGTGGCTGTGGACCATCCATTGTCTCCACTGTGTCACATTCCACTGTGTGACTCTTCCACTTCCGTATTTATCCAGTTTCTTGAGATTTGATTTTTTTTTAATTTAACTTTTTAATCTACCTGCTATTTATTTTGGTTTAAAGTACTATAGCGGGTTGAGTAGTGTCCCCCCCAAATTCATGTCTACCTGGAACCTAAAAATGTGATCTTATTTGGAAAAAGAATCTTCGGAGATGTAGTCAAGGATTCTGAGATGAGGAGATGGCCATGTGAAGACAGAGGCAGAGATGGCGTGATGCTGCCACAAGCCAAGGAACACCTGGGGCCACCAGAAGCTGGAAGAGAAAAAGAAGGATTCTTTCCCAGAGCCTTCAGACAGAGTGCCCCTGCTAACACCTTGATTTCAAACTTCTAGCCTCCAGAACTTTGAGAAAATAAATTTGTTTCTTTAAGCCAGCCAAACCCAAAAACCAAACCCATTGCCGGTGAATTGATTCCGACTCATATCGACCCCATAGGATAGAGTAGAACTGCCCATAGGGTTTCCAAGGAGCGGCTGGTGGATTCGAACTTCCAACCTTTTGGTTAGCAGCCTAGCTCTTAACCACTGCACCACCAGGGTTCTAGGAAACTAATGAAGGTATGAATTGATTTTTTTTCCCAAAGAGCGCCATAATTATCCTGGGAACAGTTATTGAATAGTTTTCCTTTCGTGCATGACTTGTGTATCTCTGTTTACATATGTTAAATTCTTAAATGTAGTCGAGTTTGTGTCTGTGCTATTCATCTCATGTAACTGATGTACCTATTCCTGGATTCCTAACTAGCGGTATGCAACTAAACCTTTAGATACCTTTGAGTATTTGAAAGGGCTAAGGCAGTGATGTGCTGGTAAATATTTAACAATTGGCTCTCTAAAAAAGTGTGTGTGTGTGTGTGTGTGTGTGTGTGTGTGTATGCAGAAATTTATTATTCACAATGTAACAACTACAGACACGACATATGTCTTAGTGACCTAGTGCTGCTGTAACAGAAATACCACAAGTGGATGACTTTAACAAAGAGAAACTTTTTCTCTCACAGACTAGGAGGCTAGAAGTCCAAATTCAGGGTGCCAGCTCTAGGAGAAGGCTTTCTGTCTCTGTTAGCTCTGGGGGAAGGTCCTTGTCATCAATCTTCCCTGGTCTGGCAGCTTCCCAGCACAAGGCCTCTGGGTCCAAAGGACATGCTATTCTCCTGGCTCTTGTTTCTTGGTGGTATGAAGTCCTGGTATCTCTCTGCTCAAGTCTCTCTTTTATATCTCAAAAGAGATTGACTTAAGACACAACCTAATCTTGTAGATTGAGTCCTGCCTCATTAATATAATTGCCACTAATCCCACCTCATTAACATTGCAGAGGTAGGATTTACAATGCAAAGGAAACTTACATCAGATGAAAAAATGGTGGACAATCACACAGTACTGGGAATCATGGACTAGCCAAGTTGACACACATTTGTTGGAGGGACAAAATTCAATCCATAACAACATAACTTTATGCTTAATCTGCATCGTTATATTTTCTCCATTATTAACTGTAAACAAGCAA
Source organism: Trichechus manatus latirostris (assembly GCF_000243295.1). NCBI lineage: Eukaryota > Metazoa > Chordata > Mammalia > Sirenia > Trichechidae > Trichechus > Trichechus manatus. The sequence continues at coordinate 11,606,467 of NW_004444008.1, forward strand.
CAAAGCAATAAATAAGCCCTTATATATAGCATTTGCCAATTTCTGTGGTGTAAACACTCCCTCTGTAGACAATTCCAAGCTACCATTGTTATGGCACAAGATCAGAGTTGGGAAGAGGTGCACCGCAGCAGACGAATCCATCGGTTATTCACCACGCAGACCCAATAGACAAGAGCATAGATAATACTAAAACGTAGCAAAATAATTAGGACGTGATATGTTTTGCATATTTATTACTTTTGTTTGTAATAGAAATTATTTAATTGTGTGTTTATATAATTTTTAATAATGGCTGTTTGATAACCAGCTCTCAAAATGCCTGAAAACTTAATAATTGGCTCTCGTGAGCTAATATGAACCAGCTCAGACCAGCTCCATCCAGCACACTGCTGGATTAATCCTACCCCATTATTCTTCTTTTTCAGAATGATTTTTCTAACTTAAGTATTTAAATTTCTGCAAAGTTCAGAAGTGATTTGTCAAGTTCCAAATTTAGTTACATTGGTATTTTGTATGCAATTGCGTTCAAAATATAAATTAAAGAATTGATATCTTTACAATATTTCATTTTCCTAACCATAACCAAAAAAAAAAAAAAATCTGATGCTGTTGAGTCAATTCCAACTCATAGCGACCCCATGTATTACAGGGTAGAACTGCTCCATTGGGTTTTCTTGAATGTAATCTTTACGGAAGCAGATTTCCAGGCCTTTGTTCCGTGGCATCTCCGGTAGGTTTGAACCCCCAGTGCAAAGCATTTCTATTTATCTCCATTTATTCATTTATTTTAAATATACTATCAAAGTTTTGGAGCCCTGGTGGCACAATGGTTAAGAGCTCAGCTGCTAACCAAAAAGATGGCAGTCTGAATCCACCAGCCACTCCTTGGAAACCATATGGGATAGTTCTACTCTGTCCTATAAGGTTGCTATGAGTTGGGATCAACTTGACGTCAACAGGTTTGTTTTGCTTTGCTTTTATCGAAGTTTTACAGTTTCCTCCATACAGGTCTCAATATTTCCTGTTATGAATATGAATGACTTGGTATTTTACTATTTTTATCAGCTCTTACCAATATTTTATTTAGTGGAATATAATTTTTTTATTTTACTGTGATGAATTAGTTCCTTTATGTGGCCTTTTGCCATTGTTCTGTAGAAAAATAAAAAAAAGCTTGAGAGATTTTTTCCCCTAAGCCCTGAGGAGTTGTTACAGTTGCCCTTGTTACAGTTGCCTTAGTTCTTTGGAGAAGCTTGTTACTTTTACCCAGGGAAGAAGCCAGTCCCTGCCAGCAGAAAACGTCAGTTATTATGCAAACAGATAGAGTCACTGTGGTCCAGAGAGAGGATTGGTCAGTTATTATGCAAATAATGGCTTGAAAATGTGAACAATAGGATTGAGCCACTTGCATGTATAAGAAGCTAACCCCACAGAGATGCTCAGAGGCAAGGAGAGAAGAAGCAGAGCAAGAGAGAGAGAGCCGAGTGCCTTCGGACAGAAGGCTTGACAGTGGAGCTAAAAGTGCTGCAATATGAGTCAAGGGCTGTAACACTGAGGACTGCCAGAGGCCTGAGAGAGAGTCAAGTGGCGTGCACAGCCAGGAGTGGGCGTGCAAGGCTGAGAGACAGCTGAGAGAGCTGTCCTACACTGAAGGGAGGAATGTGCTCTTCACTTTGGGAGATCCTTTCAGACCTTGCCTGTGTGCAGGGCAGAGTATCCAATAAGCAAGGTAAGCATGGGCTTATTTGTGCTTATTAATCTGTAGTGAACAGTTCCACATGTTTTGGTACTTGTAAAACCATTTACTACAGATTATTAAGTAAGCACAAGTAAGCCCTTGCTTACCTTGTGTTATGGATTGAATTGTGTCCCCCAAAAATGTGCGTCAGCTTGGCTAGGCCATGATTCCCAGTATTGTATGATTGTCCACCATTTTGTCATCTGATGTGATTTTCCTATGTGTTGTAAATCCTACCTCTGTGATGTTAGTGAGGCCAGATTAGAGGCAGTTATGTTATTGAGGCAGAACTCAATCTGCAAGATTAGGTTGTGTCCTGAGTCAATCTCTTTTGAGATATAATAAAGAGAAGAGAGCAGAGAGAAAGGGAGACCTCATACCACCAAGAAAGCAGAACCCGGAGCATGCGCCCTTTGGACCCGGGGTTCCTGCACTGGAAAGCTCCTAATCCAGGGGAAGATTGATGACCAGGACCTTACTCCAGAGCTGACAGAGAGAGAAAGACTTCCCCTGGAGCCGATGCCCTGAATTTAGACTTCTAGCCTCCTAAACTGTGAGAGAATAAACCTCTGTTTGTTAAAGCCATCCATGTGTGGTATTTCTGTTATAGCAGCACTAGATAACTAAGACACCTTGCTTACTGGGTACTCCGTGCTTGCCAGGGATTTTGATTGTGTAGGAAAATGCTGTGGGGTTGGGAGAGAGAGAGATGCCAGCCATAGCTAGAAGCAGAATCTTTGATGTGGTGAAAAAAAATGTGAAATTTCTCACTACAGATTAGGTAGTAAGCACAAGTAAGCCCATGATTACCTTGCTTATCAGGTAATCCAACACTGCTGTGTGCTTTCCGATGCTGATCCTGAGTTGTAGCCTGTTACTTCCAAGTTGATTCTGTTCCCATCACTTCCAACTCGATCCTGATCCCAAGTGGTAGCCTGTTACTTCCCTAACAAACCATGTCACTGTAAGTACAGTTCATGAGTTCTGTGAGACGTTGCAGCAAATTACTGAGCCCAACAGGCAGAGAAGGAAAAAGCAGAGCGAGGGAGAGTGGTAGGTGTCAGAGATGATGGAGTACAACAGTTGGAGAAGTTGGAAGTCTGTGACATGTTTAACCTCCACCTCATAGGAACCAGCTTTGTGCTGATTCTTAATACTTAATAACTGATCATTTCTAGTACATAGAAAAGTTGTTTTTTAATCTAATTTTTTAAATGAATTTTTGTCATATTTTCTAGTTAGAAACGCAAACTTGGCTAAATGGTAAATTAGCTCTGCTGTTTCCGTTTCTGAGGCATTGTTGCCTCTCCCCACACTCTAGATTATTCCTCTGCTCCTAGGAGATCCGCTCCCTTATTACTGTAATTAGAGTTTTCAGATTCTGACAGGACTTCAGAATGCTTCAGGCCTCGGTGGGGAGCACTTACATGGGGCTCACAGACCTGTGCACACCTGTATGAACACCACGAGGTCGGGATGTTGAGGTTTAAGTGTGCTAACACGGGGGACAGCACCATCTCCCCGCTGCCAGCCCATCAGCAGGAGCACAGATGGGGAAGATTCGTGTTAATGTCGTTTGTGCTTCTGAAAGGAACACAAGAGCGACATGATGATAGTTGGATCAATAGACAGAAGTGCATTCAATAGAAATGACGGCCTTGGAAAATAAAATCTCATCTGCCCCCTGAAACGAGGTCAGCACGGAATTCCAAGGCACATCTGTGGAGTGGATCAAACCCTAGCTGGGAGCCCCCAGGAGCAACAAGTGTCAGCATAAAACATGTCTTTGACTTGTAACACTCCTTGGTAAGAGAGGTGAGGCTGAGGTTGCCATCTTCTCGTGGCTGCCAGGGAGCTCTGGTTACCTCTGAAGTTCAGTTTAGGAACCAGGTGGAGCTTAGAGCCCCATGGACTCCATTGTCAGGGTGTCTTAGTTTCCTAGGGCTGCTGTAGCAGAAGTAACACATGTGGGTGGCTTTACAGAAGAGACATTGACTTTCTCACAGTTTCGGAGGCTAGAAGTCCCAATCAGAGCATTGGCTCTAGGGCTGGGTCCTTCCTTGTCTCTTTCAGCTTCTAGTAGCTGCCAGCAATATCCTGCAATGCACAGGACAGCTCCCCGCAACGGAGTCAAGTGGGTGGTTTAAGTGTGTGTATGTGTGTGTGTGTATGCACACGTGCATGTGTGTACTTGTGTGTGCATGTGCACACGTGTTATTGCGTATCCTATACCTCATTAAAGGGTCCCTGGTGGTGCAGTTGTTAAGTGCTCGGCTGCTAACCCTGAGCTCTGCAGTTTGAACCCACCAGTGGCTCCTCGGGAGAAAGACATGGCCGTCTGCTTCTGTACAGATTTACAGCCTTGGAAACCCTATGGGACAGTTCTACTCTGTCCTACAGCGTTGCTATGAGTTGGAATTGACTTGACAACAACAGGTTTGGTGCTGGTTAAAGGTGAAATCCTCCTGAAACTCCTGCCAAGGGCCCTTTCTCCTCTGCACAAGGAGGTGGGGAAGAGAAGCCAGAGAGAGAAGCCCAGGGAGCTGTCCACAACAGAAATGTAGCCACCATTTAGCGTGTGAAATCTGGAGGAAAACCAGAGCTGGTTGAAGGCTAAATCGGCACGATTAGACACCAGCAAGCATGGCAATTAGAGATGGATAGGGTCATGGTACAGCCAAGGGGCTGGACGCAAGAGGGAATGCTGGAAACACAAAGGAAAGACCACGCCCTCCTGGTGGCTCACAGCCCTGTGCTCAGCCTTCTGCTCCCACCCAGGAGCCTCCACCTAGGATGGTCCCCCATACCCCCACAGCCTGCGTGTCAAGATCACCTTTTCCAGGGTCCCACCCGTGCCAGGCAAGCCAGGACTTCAATGAGACCTGGAGCTCACCCTGCTTCTGGGTTAAATTTGATTCATCTCCCCTTTCCTCCTTGGGAAGTACGCCCAGAATGCTCCTTAGAAGCAAGGGTGGTGAGACTAAGTCTCACATACTTTGGACATGTTATCAGGAGGGATCAGTTCCTGGAGAAGCACCTCATGCGTGGTAAAGCAGAGGGTCAGCAAAAAAGAGGAAGACCTTCAAACGAGATGGACTGACACAGTGGCTGCAAGAATGGGCTCAAGCATAACAACGATTGTGAGGATGGCACAGGACCGGCAGTGTTTCATTTTGTTGTACTTAGGGTTGCTATAAGTAGGAACCAACTCAGCAGCACCTAACACAACAACTCACTCCTTCCCTCCAGCACCAAAGAGCAAGTCCGTCATTCACGTCCTCCTGCAAGGTGCTCCAGAACTTTCATGATGCTGCCCTAGAAGAAGAAAGATTAGCACAGCCCTTGATGTAGGGTCACGTGTTTAGGTCTAGAGTGCAGGCATGTGCTCCACCACCACGGCATGTCAGGATAGGATAAAACATCCCACAATAAGACTTTTTAAAGGATCAGCTAAAAGATGAAAGAAACCAAAAGTCAGCGTCGTACTGATGGCGCTAACGATGATGGCTCTGTGTCATTGTAAATTGATGGATCACAGCAAACTCGGGGCCAGGTGCATGGCTCATAGTCAGGATGGAAATCTCTGTCGCAAGTAGGGTTTCGAGGGATGGTGCCCCACTTTTTCTTGGTTTGAACCATAAGGAGGCAGCAGATGCATTGCCCTGAGCCTGGACTGGGCAGCTGGGCCATGTCTGTAATGGATGAAGCCTGTGTTCCACAGAAGCTAATAACAATAGACCTCCAAATGTGGCCCTGCTTGGGAATAGGGTTTTTCTTTGTTATGTTAATAAGTCATGCCTGAGTAGGGTAGTTTCTAAATGTAATCACTTCTGAGTTATAAAAAGAGCAGAATAGACACAGAGACGCACAGTGAGAAGACAGACAGCAAGTAAGGATTGCTACAAGTCAAGGAACCAAGGAAAGCCTGAGGCTACCAGCAAGGAAGGAATCCACACAGTAGAGACACTGGTTTGGGCTTGCAGCCTCCAGAACTGTGAGAAAATAAATTCCTGTTCTGTAGAGCCACCCCCTTGTCGTATTGGTGCTACAGCAGCACTAGTGGACCCAGACAAATGGCAACATATTTTATATCCTTTTCTGCCCCTTTCTTTTTTCACTTAATATCACATCCAGAAATAACTGCATATCAGCACAAATACAACTTTTTCATCCACTTTTGCAGCTGCATTTTGTGAGTGTATCTCAGTTTATTCAAGTTCCCCTACTTATTAGTACTTGGGCTCTTTCTAATCTTTTGCTGCTCCAAATAATGCCACAGTGAATCACCTTAAACAGATGAATGGATACATCTTGTTGTGTATTTTCTGTCTCTAGGATACATTGCCAAGGAGCCCTGGTAGCTCAGTGGTTAAGCGCTCAGCTGCTAACTGAACGGTAGGCAATTCGAACCCACCCAGTGGCTCTTCGGAAGAAAAGACCTAGAAATCTGCTCCCGTACAGATTACAGCTTAGGAAACTCTATGGGGCAGATCTACTCTGTCCTATAAGGTTGCCATGAGTTGGAATCAACTTGATGGCACCTCTCAACAGGATAGATTGCCAGCAGTGACGGTGTTGGATAATCACATATGCAATGTGGTAGCTCTCACCACCTCCCCTTCCCTGGGGCGATCCTGTGTTCTCACAGGGTGCCACGGGTATATCATCAAACCTGCGGATTTCTGCTGATCTGATAGGTGAGAAATGGTACCTCGGGGGAGTTTGAAGTGCATCTCTCTTACTGTACATGACCTTGGACAGTTTTCATCTAGCGAGGGCCCCTTGCCTTTCTTTCTCCAGCCCTTCACTACCTATTGCCCATTTTCCCAATAGATAGTTGGTCTTGTTGTCTTAATATTTAGAAGAGTGTTATAAATGAGGAAGATTAGCCCTTTGTGATATAAGTTGCAGACATTTGTCTTCAATGTGTCATTCGTCTCTGATTTTGTGCACGGTGATTTTCTTCATGCAAAAGTTTTTATTTCATTTTAAGTGATAAAATTTACACATCTTTTATGTGTTGCCTATAAATTGTGAATTACAGTTGGAAGGACTTTTTCCCATTCCCGTGGTATAAAAGAACTCACTCATGTTTCTGTCTAGAGTGTACATGCTTCATTTTTTACATTTAGAGCTCTAGTCCTTGGGAGTTAATTCTGGTGTAGAGCATGAAGTCAGGATTCAATTTTATCTTTTTCCAAATGGCTATTTAATTGTCCCAAAAAAGTATCAAAAGTCCATCTTTTCCCACCTTTGCCATAATCCAAAATCTTGATATGTGTTTCATTCTATTTCTGGACTTCCTATTCTATTCTATTTCCCTATTGAGAAATAGGGAGCCCTGGTGGTGCAGTGGTTAAGCATTTGGCTGCTAACGAAAAGGTCAGCAGTTCGAATCCACCAGCCACTCCTTAGAAACCCTATGGGGGCAGTTCTACTCTGTCCTGTAGGATCACTGCAAGTAGAAATCGACTCGGCGGCAACAAGTTGGTTTTGTTTGTTTAGAAATAAAAATTGTGACAGTTTAGACCAAAATATAGATGAGTTTTCAAAAATCTTTTTTTAAAAAAAAAGATGAAGAAAAGTTTAATCTCTAGCATATTTCTCTTGTCATTCGGTTGGGTACAAAGTGTCCTGTGACATGGACTCTGCTATCTGCACCACCTTTTTTCTCTGCTGAACAGAAAATAAAGACACAGGCAGAGCCGAATGCTCCAGACATAATGAATACGTTCAAAGCTGTGGAAGCAATTTAGAAAATGGGAACTTCATTGCTTCCCAAGCGCAACCGGCAAATCTCATCAGCGGTAATCCCCAAGGCCCTTATTTTGCACGGAGTTGACACTGAACAGAATCCCAGAACCTCTTTTAAGTCATTATTTTCGATTTGTCACTTATGCCAAGTGTTACCTGGGTCACTGCTTCTCTTCTGCAGGGAGATTATCTTTACAGTTAAACTGACTCCATTAAACTCGAATGGATTGTCCCTCCAACAAAAGTTTAGGCTCGAGATGTGCTTTATTTACCCCTGGTGGCACAGTGGAAACCTTGGTGGCATAGTGCTTAAGTGCTATGGCTGCTAAGCAAAGGGTTGGCAGTTCAAATCCACCAGGTGCTCCTTGGAAACCCTATGGGGCAGTTCTACTCTGTCCTATAGGGTCACTGTGAGTCGACTCAACCGCAATGGCTTTGATTTTTTGGTGGCACAGTGGTTAAGAGCTCAGCTGCTAACCAAAAGGTCAGCAGTTCAGATCCACCAGCTGCTCCTTGAAACCCTATGGGGCAGTTCTTCTCTGTCCTATAGTATCACTATGAGTTGGAATCGACTCGCCAGCAACAGGTTTGGTTTTGGGGTTTGGGTTATTTCAACTACTAGCCAAAGGCTGGCGGTTCAAACGCACCCAGAGATGCCTCAGCAGACAGGCCTGGCAATAAGATCACAGCCTTGAAAACCCTGTGGAGCACAGTTCTACTCTGCACACATGGGGTCGCCACGAGTCAGAATCGACTCCATGGCAGCTAGCAACAACCACAAGATTCCAGTGAAGGTACACTGTGCCCTGGTTGGAGAAGAGAAGGATTCTAACATCAGTTTCTGACTGTCACTCCACGCACCCGGCTTCTAACAGATGTTTCTCTCTCTGGTTTCCCTGAGTTAAAGAATGTAGTGAGAAGGAGCTGAGTGCTGCCTTTAGGGCATCCCTTTTGAGAGCTACCAATTTGGGGCCATGGCATACGCTCCTGTCAATAGAGTAATACCCTTTCTGTCAGCTGGCAGCCACAAATAAATATGGCCTGGGGGCAGCATCTGACCTCCTCTAACTTCACAGAGCGGGGAGGAGAACCAAGATCAACAGCCCAAGGCTGACTCCTATGAGGCAGAGGTCAGATGTGCCTCTTCCCTCTGCCATCTTTACCCATTCTGACACCAATTGTCCCCCCCACAGCACTCTCTTCCTCTCTGCTGAGTTCAATAATTCGTTGCAATGGCCACATAGAAAGTCAGAGACCATACTCATGATTATGGGGTTTATTAGGAAGTAACAGGTTACAATTCAGATTCAGGAATGCTCAGGATACAGTTCTTCCATCAGGACAGCCTCTTCTCAGCCGTGCCTGCAGACAGGTCTCTCTCTGATGCCTCGGCTTCTGCCGTGCTCAGGCCAAGTTCTTTTAGCTCTGATGATAAGTGTCTAGAAGCACCCCACTCAGCCAGTAAGCCTCAGCCTGAAGGCACTCAGCTCTAGCTAAATGGGTTGGCAAACCTAACTCCACCACGTGCCCAGAGGCACTCTACTTCTTCAACAAGCCCCCTACCCAAAGGCACTCAGCCTTCTTTTTCTGTAGGCTGGGAAGCCCACTGTGCTCTCTCCTGCCACCACTTCTTGCTGTCTTCAGTGTTACAGCTCTCTCTCTCTCTCTCTCAGTCTCCTGGTTCTAGGAGCTTCTCAGTGCAGGGATGCCAGGTCCAAAGGACATGTTCTGCTCTTGGCTCTTCTTCCTTGGTGATGGTGAGATCCTCTCTTCCCCATCTCTGGGATGGCTTTTTTTAAAACTAGCAGAATGGCAAAACTGACCAATCCCCTTGGTGGGCCACAATTACCTTATTTATATAGTCTCACCCAATCACTTGGGTGGGAGTTACAAGACCATATCTAGAAAGGCCACACAAAAACGATCTGTTGCTTTTTTTTTACTGTGTACCAGTGGTTCTCCATCTTGTCAAACTCAGTGCTCCTCTCCACTCATCTTTTATAGCAAATATCTTATAATGTCCTCTTACTCTCCTGAAATAAAATTCATGGATAATATTACCTACATTGTTGGAGCCCTGGTGGCGCAGTGTTCAAGAGCTACGGCTGCTGACCAAAAGGTCAGCAGTTCGAATCCACCAGCCACTCCTTGGAAATCCTATGGGGCAGTCCTACTCTGTCCTATAGGGTTGCTATAAGTCGGAATTGACTCGATGGCAACGGATTTGGTGTGGTTTTTGTTTATTTACTTGTATGTATATTTGCTAACAAATCAATTTAATGGACTATCACCAAAGAAGAAATAGAAGGACAGTGATTAATTTTATTAGTACTCAATACGCACTTTGATATCTGAATACACCAACACGCCTATGCTGGAAAGCATGATGATGGAACCACAGTCCTGCCGCATGCACATAATCACTGCAGAAGACGTGGTGGTACCGCCTATGTGAGCGGTAAGGCTGTCGGTGAACTGCTGCTCTGTGAGTGGTAAGGCTGTCGGTGAACTGCTGCTCTGTGAG
>NW_004444008.1:11616582-11620470 GCF_000243295.1 Trichechus manatus latirostris
GGTAAGGCTGTCGGTGAACTGCTGCTCTGTGAGTGGTAAGGCTGTCGGTGAACTGCTGCTCTGTGAGCGGTAAGACTGTCGGTGAAGTGATGCTCTGTGAGTGGTAAGGCTGTCCGTGAACTGATGCTCTGTGAGTGGTAAGGCTGTCCGTGAACTGATGCTCTGTGAGTGGTAAGGCTGTCCATGAACCGATGATCAACTACCAGAATGTTCTGAACAAAGACAGATACCATCCACCCTCGATAAGCAGTGTTGTCAAAGTCCTAGAAAAATCAGAGTATATTAAAATCTTGCAGTGATTAAGTGCATTGATATATGAATAAGTTAGGAAGAACTTTCAAAATGTATCTGGGCTGTGAGGCAATTCTTCATTTTGTGTATTTCAGGGCATCCAGCATCCAACACATACCTACAGCCTTGCCCGTCACTGGGGCCATCAGTCAATGCCCCGCAAATTTCCAAAGTAGCCTTTACTCAGTGGTTCTACCCTGGGGAGAAAAGGGTGCACAGAGACATGAACAAAGGGAGCAATTGGTTTAACAGGGCTCCTGGCTCCCACAGCAGAGAAATCCATTGATCCATAAGGCTTTCTTTTGCAATGCCCAAAAAAGCTTCTTTCAACCTCTTGCATTCCATGATTTAGTGCCAAATTAGCTGCCGCTTTCAATGGAAACCTGAATCAATGTTAGCTTCTGAAACTGAAATAAAAAGAGAGTTGATGTGTGTGTTCATTGCTCTCCAGAGTTTTCCCAATCTCCCTGCAGGTCTCCCTCCTCACCAAAGTGGTAAAGACTGGAATTATTGAGAAAATGGGAGTTGTGCATTGAAGAATAATGAATGGTAATTGGCTTTCTCTTGTAGACATTCCCAGCATCCCTCCTGACCTCATGTCCCTGGTTATTTCAGACCCACAGAGGATCCAAGACCCACCATGTTGGGCCCACCTGCATGTGACCCACCTCTTCCCATAGGGACTCTATGGGACCCATCACCCCAGCCACCCTGGGGTGGGGCAGTTCCTTCCCACTCCCGCTATCTCCTCTGCTCCCAGGGGAACCTAGTTAGACTCACTAATTGCTTGGGCAAGAGTGAGAGTGAGACGCTGGTCACCTGCGTATTTCAAATGGCAGTGGGCACACAGCAGACCCCAAGGAGCTTCCTAGGCGCTTGCTCTCCTGACTTGCTGTGAGTTGGAAACCCTCCCAGAAGACTCCCCACTCCAGTGGCATCACTAGGGTTGATGTCACCCAGTGCGGTAACTCAAGGTGTCACCCCACCATAGACCTCCTCCTGAACCAAACCATACAGAGTCCCTGCACAATAAAAAAAAAAGATAAATTAGCAATATTTGGGGAAAAAAATAAGAAAATGTAAATCTACTGGATATGTTAGCTCTATCAAATGTAAATTGTAACATCACTATTTTTTTAAACCATAATTCAAACATCACTGTCTTGCAAATATACATCTGAAAATTCCATTAGAATTTTTTTAAAGAAAAATTTTAAAAGACTGAAATTTTTTTCAAAAACTGAATTTAAGACTTAAGTTATATTTCTAAACATGTACCACAAAACACAGCATTTCCCCCACTTCATGTTTTAAACTGTCAATTTCTCTATTTAGTTATCAAAGAGTTATAGAATCAATAATTGTTATACATGTAAGTTTATTGTCAATTTTAATAGAATAATGTGATAAATATAATTGTAAATTGCTTAAATGTATTATTTCTTAGATTATATGAATACTAACAACAAACTTGTTTTGTAAAATCTCTCTACAATGAATTACAACGTTATTAGTAACTGAGCGGAAGCTTTTTTTAATTTTTATCCTTTTCCTTTAATTACTACTTCATTCTCAAAAAAAGTTATTGATATAGGTTCACAAATACTACTTACCACAATATCATAGCCAAAACACCTGAAAATTTGACAAAATCAGTGACTATAAAAACACCGGCAGCAGTGAAAACAACAGTGTTTGTTTGTAGCTCATGCAGATGAAACCACGCGATTCGATGTGTCATTGCAATTGGATAATAATGACAGCTCTGACTGGAGCACATTAGAAGGTTCAAAAAGTAAATTAGCAGAGAGTTTTACCCTTGTAGGTATATTGATACGTGTAAGCTGGGCTTACAAAAAATGTTTTTGTTGTGGAGACTTCCGGCAACATGGCACTCTAGGCAGAAGCACCACGCTGTCCCTCCACAGCAAAGATCCAAAAAACTAAGCCAAACAGAGAAAACAGCAATCTTAAAACCCTAAAACATCAAATGAAGAGATCAAGAACTCAGCCAAGCACCAAATGGAGTGAGAAAACTGACAGAGAATGGAGAGCAAAGAGATGTTCATGTAGAGGTCCCCTATCAGCTAACGCAGCGCACATCTGCCATCTTGGACTCCTATCGGAGACCAGCAAACAGGGGGTATGAGAAAGCAGCTTCATGGAGCTTCCAGAAGGAGACAGAACAACCAGTAAACAGCGATATATTCTTTCCCAACCCCCACCCTTCTTCATCCCCACTCGGCCTCCTCTGCTTCCCATGGCCACAGTCTCTTGGCCGGGAAGCACTGGCTGCTTGGATTCCACCCGCCCACACTGGTCAACTCCCTGAGTGCCATTAGTTGGCTACTGGTGTTGCTTTTTTCCGCTTCTTTTGATTTCTTCCTTACCTCTCACCATCTCCCCCTCCTTTTGCTCAAATACCTGGCTCTGTGTACCATCTTTGCTTCTTCCTGAGGAGCTGTGGAGCTCAGCTCGAGAGTGAAACTGCTTCCTGGTCCGTGCTGCCATGCTGGTGGGATCCCGGGCTTTTGTTTGTTTGTTTGTTTTCAATTGTTTGTTTGTTTTCTTTTTCTTTTCTCAAGTTGGGAGCCCATTCTGGCTGGGTGGTGCTGTGCAGCTGGGGACCTACCCCCTCAGCTTGCACAGACGCACATACAGATCCCTGAGAGCATTTCTTTTCTCATGTTTTTTTTTTCTTTTTTTTGGAAGGGTTTTCTTGTTGTTGTTGTTTTTAATTTGTTTTGTTTTCTTTTCCCTCTTTTCCCTTTTTGTCTTTCTTCATTACTCAGTTTCTCATCTCTCTATACCTTCCTTCTCTTTCTGTCCCATGGATAGCTGGTGCTGAATACCTCTACACCTCCTAGCCAGGCTGTACTTCAACTCCTGGGAACAACTTCCCCAGAACTCGTAGCTGCACTGGTGATATCCCTGGGAGCTTTTCTTTTATTTTTTTTCTTTCTAATTTTTATTTATTCATTCTTTTCTTTTTCTTCTTCTTCCCCTTTTTGTTTTTCTCCATTTCATAGTCTCTCATCTCTCCACTCCAACAGCAAGCTCCCCTAGCACTTTTTGTTTGTTTGTATGTTTTTGGCTACTGTTCCTCTCTCCTCTCTCCCATACACATCTTAGCTCCACACATCACAATCTCCCCCCTGCATCCTGCCTACCTGCACCGTGTGCTTAACAGAACACCACCAAACAGCACAGGCACAGCCTACTGGAACCTGCCCTGCACTGATTACTGACCCACCCTGGTGGCTGTAGTAAGTGCCACAAACAACCCATCCGAGCAACTCCTCTTCAGCTAGACTTGCCCTGCTGTACCATATCTGAGCGACTGACCCTGCCAATTGGAGAAGGAGGTGAAAAGTATCGTGCCCCCAGACGAGCAAACAACAAAGAATACACAGTCCGCCTGCTAAGACATAGCCAAATTAAAAAAAAAGGATGAAACAAACAAATCTACAATCAATAAACGAGAAGAATAACTACTGAATGCCCCTAAGACAGCAGACAATATCAAAACATTTACCAAAACAGGACAGGATGGTTCCAGTAGGCATCCAAAATAAAACACCAGATGACTTTCCAGTA
>NW_004444008.1:11624035-11638797 GCF_000243295.1 Trichechus manatus latirostris
TTGTTAACCAATGTCATAAAACGATATGTGTACTGACTGTTTAATGAGAAACTATTTGTTCTGTAAACCTTCATCTAAAGTACAAAAAAAAATTAAATTAAAAAATGTTTTTGTTGTTACAACTAACCATGGGGATATTTTTATAAAAAAGAATAGATTTCTGCTGAAACACTGCACAAAATTTTATAGACAGTCATTTTGGTGTCACCCCCTCTGACAGTGTCACCTGGTGCCATCTGCACCCCACTCCCACCAATGCCACTGCCCCGCTCCCCTTCCGCTGGGATGGAGATGGGCCTTGTAGCACATCCACAATTCTCCAAAGAAAACTTGTCCCCAAACCTCCTTCCATCTCTGCCATCCAACCCATACACTTGCCATGGGTGAGCCCAAGAGCTGCGGGACCATGTCGGGCCAAGTGGAGCAGCTCAAAGGGGTGGTCACGAACATTGACCCCAGCCCCAGATGTCTGGATGGAAGATCCTCTGTGCCTCAGTTTTCTCATCTGTGAAATGCATGTGATGACAGCGCCTATCTTGGGGTGGCTGTACTGAATACATATGTGGACCGGTCTAGAACAGTACTAGCCATGGGATAGTTATTCTTTTTCAATCATCTGACAACACTTCTTGTCAAGTGCCTCTTGGGAGTGCTTGGTGTTGGAGCAGCAAGTCTTGTGTCTTGGAGCCTCTGGAGTCTGCGCACATACTTAGTGTCTATGAAGCCCCAAAGGCGCCCCCTAGTGGCGTGGGTCCCCTCTGAGCCTGTGGGCGGTGCTCTTGCCCTTGGATTTTGATGTGGTAAACCCAGAACTGTCATTACTGTGCTAAGTCAAAGCAGCAATTATCCCCACAGCCAGAGCCCAGGGCTGGAACTCGGGGGAAAACATCAGCAGAGATGCGAGGGAAGTTTGATAAAACATCAACCGTGGCCACATCGTATGATGTCTTCCTGGCAATAAAAAGACTATTTCCACAAGCTTGCTGGCTTCCAGAGGTTGTTTAGCTCCTTGTGTGTTTCAGGGAATATAATCTGTGATTTGTTTAAATAAAAAAGTTTTCCTGAGGTAACTGCCAAACCCCTGATACTGACACTAAGCCATATTAAAAGCTCTGTGGGAAGGCTAGCCTGGCCTTCTGTAAGATAATAATAGGGCTTGTGTGATAAGGCTGGAACCTGCACTCTCACTGATTTTCCTCCAGGGAAATTGGGCTGTCGATGGTGGTGATGGCCCTGGTGGATCGGCCACATCTCCGCCCCACTTGATGTTTGAGCAATGGAATCAGAAAGGATCCAAATCCGACCCTGGAGAAGCCACAAGTGCCCGGCTGTCAGCACCTACCCCCTCCCCTCCCCTCCTGACACTGCCTCTCCCCAGAACTCCACGCCCCCACCCCATCACCATCACCCTGCAGGGGAAAAGTGAGGCTCCTTGTCTCTCTAACACCAGAAACCAGTTGCTGTTGAGTCGATTCCAACTCAAGGCACCCCGAGGTGTGTCAGAGTAGGACTTTGTTCCATAAAGTTTTCAATGGCTGATGTTTTTGGAAGTAGATTGCCAGACCTTTCTTCCAAGGCATGTCTGGATGGACTCAAATCTCCAACCTTTAGGTTAGCAGCCAAACGTGTTAGCCGTTTGCACCACCCAGGGACTCCTAACACCACCCCACTGGTTAAGACTGGGCTAGGACACACTGCTCCTCCCTGAGGGCTCCTCCCTGAGGGCTACTCCCTGCAGGCTCCCCCCCGAGGGCTCCTCCCTGCAAGCTCCTCCCTGCCGTCTCCTCCCTGTACTCCTTCCCGAGGAGGCAGAGAACATCTTCTGGGCCAGTGATGAGTGCATACTCAGAGAAGCAAAGGACAGTTCCTAACTTGGAACAGGTGACAGCTGCCCACACCCTTTGCTTGTCTGCAGCACCCTCCTCTTCTTTCTCTCCTTTCTGCATCTTCATCCTCCTCCTCTCCATCTCTTCCACTCCCCATCTCCCCTGAAGCTCAAAACAGTGGAGATTTTTATCTAAATCACAGTCAATAAAAAAAGACCAGCAGAGATTATGGTGACACTCTGGGGGGTATTCGCAATGAAACTGGAGGAGCGGGACCAATGCTAGGACCCTCTTTATTCTTCACCTCCGGCCCACCTCATAAACACCAGTCGTACCAACAAATAGTAAAACAATGGCTAATCCTATGGCTCTTTCATGCAGACAGTGTTCCATGGGTTTTTACATCATTTACTCTTCACGAAGACTCTATGAATAGATGTATTTTCCTGATTTCACAGAATATGATGCTAAGTCACACTATATATCTGTACTAGTTTCCTAGGGCTGCTGCAATAAAATATCACAAATTGTGTTGCTTATCAGGACAAACACTTATTGTCTCAGTTCTGGACACTAGAAGTCCAAATCCTGATACTGATGGCATTGATAGCCTCTGAGAGCTCTGAGAGAAATCTGGTCCAAGCCTCTCACCTAGCTTCTGGGCTTTCCTTGGCTTACAGCTGCAGCAACACATGGCATCTTCCCTCTGTCTCCTGTCTCTGTCATGTCTCCTCTTTATCATAAAGACGTCAGTCCTATAGGATTAGGATCCACCCTACTCCAGTATGACCTCATGTTAGCCTAACTGATAACCTCTTCAAAGGCTCCATTTCCAAACAAGGTCACACTCACAAGTACAGGGTGTCTCAGTTATCTAGTGCTGCTGTAACAGAAATACCACAAGTGGATGGCTTTAACAAAGAGAAATTTATTTTCTCACAGTCTAGTAGGCTAGAAGTCCAAATTCAGTGCGTCAGCTCCAGGGGAAGGCTTTCTGTCTCTGTTGGCTCTAGAGGAAGGTCCTTGTCTTCAATCTTCTCCTGAACCATGAGCTTCTCTGCGCAGGAATCCCGGGTCCAAAGGACGAGCTCTATTCCCAGCACTGCTTTCTTGGTCGTGTGAGGTCCCCATGTCTCTCTGTTCGCTTCTCTCTTTTACATCTCAAAACAGATTGACTCAAGACACAATCCAGACTTGTAGATTGAGTCCTGCCTCATTAACATAACTGCCGCCTATCCCACCTCATTAACATCATAGAGGGAGGATTTACAACTTACAGGAGAATCATATCAGATGACAAAATGGTGGACAATCACACAATACTGGGAATCATGGCCTAGCCAAATTGATACACATATTTTTGGGGGACACAATTCAATCCATGAGGAGTAGTTTGGACTTGAACGTATCATTTTGGAGAAACACCTTTCCATCTGTAACAGTATCTCATCTGGAAACTTACTATAGCGTCAGGGTCTGACCAGTTATTGATTCCTTAGTAACTGCTGCCTCCTTCACTCTTTTGCAACATTTTGAAATCCAACATAAACTCGGTTATCGGAAGTGAACTAAGATACAAAGCTCCTGGGCTCTCACTCCTTATTGCCTCTAGAATCTGTTCTTGTTGTTTTGCGTATTTTTACCTAGGTGGCGCCCAAGCTGTGTCTTTCACACAGCTTCCCAAACCCACAAATTCACATTTAAAGAAAAAAGACTAAACCCATTGCCCTTGAGTCGATTTCAACTCATAGCAACCATATAGGACAGAGTAGAACTGCCCCATAGGGTTTCCAAGGCTGAATTTTTTACAGAAGTAGACTGCCACATCTTTCTCCCATGGAGTGCCTAGTGGGTTCGAACTGCTGACCTTCCAGTTAGCAGCCGAGTGCTTTAACCACAGTGCACCACATTAAAAAAAACCCATTGATTCTGACTCATAGAAACCCTATAGAACAGAGCAGAACTGCCCATAGGGTTTCTAAGGAGTGGCTGGTGGATTTGAACTGCTGACCTTTTGGTTAGCAGCTGAGCTCTTTACCACTGCGCCACCAGGGCTTTTTATGAATCCTGCAGAGTCTGTCTCCAATACTGTGAGATGAATCAACTGTGCTTGTCATTATTTCTTGAGCTCATAAATTACACCAAGTGCAATGAAGTATGCCACACCAAAGTTACCACTCATCTGTTGTCTATTTAGTTTTTCCCTCCCCACCCCTCTCCTCCTTCATAACCATCAAAGATTGTTTCTTATATGTATAAACCTTTTCATGAGTTTTTATAATAGTGGTCTCATACAATGTTTGTACTTTTGTGATTGACTTATTTCACTCAGCATAATGCCCTCCAGATTCATCCATGTTGTGAGATGTTTCACAGATTCATCATTGTTCTTTATCCTTGTGTAGTATTCCATTGTGTGTACGTATCATAGTTTGTTTATCCATTCATCTGTTGATGGCACTTAGGTTGTTTCCACCTTTTTGCCATTGTGAATAATGCTGCAGTGAACACGTGTGTGTACATGTCTATCTGTGTGATGTTTCTTATTTCTCTAGGACATATTCCTGGGAGTGGTATTGTTGGATCAGCTGGCTTTTCTATTTCTAGCTTTTTAAGGAAGCACCATATCATTTTCCAAATTGGTTGTACCATTTTGCATAAAAGTTCCAATTTCCCCTCAGCCTCTCCAACATTTGTTATTTTCTGGTTTTTTTTTTTTTTTTTTTTTGATTCATTACAGGGAAAATATTAAATGACACAGGAAGCATTAAAAGAAGACGGAAAGAATACACAGTCACTACACCAAAAATAATTGGTCGATGCTCAACCATTTCAGGAGGTAGCATATGATCAGGAACTGATGGTACAGAAGGGAGAAGTCCAAGCTGCACTGAAGGCATTGGCAAAAAACAAGGCTCTGGGAATTGACGGAATGTCAATTGAGATGTTTCAACAAACAGATGCAGCCTTGGAAGTGCTTACACGTCTATGCCAAGAAATCTGGAAGACAGCTACCTGGCCAACCAACTGGAAGAGACCCATATTCATGCCTATTCCCAAGAAAGATGATCCAACCGAATGCAGAAATTATCAAACAATATCATTAATATCATATGAAAGTAAAATTTTGCTGAAGATCATTCAAAAGCAGCTGCAGCAATATATTGACAGGGAACTGCCAGAAATTCAAGGCGGATTCAGAAGAGGATGTGGAACTAGGGATATCATTGTTGATGTCAGATGGATCCTGGCTGAAAGCAGAGAATACCAGAAACATGTTTACCTGTGTTTTATTGACTATGCAAAGGGATTCGACTGTGTGGCTCATAACAAATTATGGAGAAGTATGGGAATTTCAGAACACCTAATTGTGCTCACGAGGAACCTGTACATAGACCAAGAGGCAGTCTTTCGAACAGAAGAATGGATAACAGCATGCTTTAAAGTCAGGAAAGGTGTGTGTCAGGGTTGCGTCTTTTACCATATCTACTCAATCTGTATGTTGAGCAAATAATTCAAGAAGCTGGACCAGATGAAGAAGAACGGGGTGTCAGGATTGGAGGAAGACTCATTAACAACCTGCATTATGCAGATGACACAACCTTGCTTACTGAAAGTGAAGACAACTTGAAGCACTTACTGATGAAGATCAAAGATCAGTATAGATTACACCTCAACATAAAGAAAACAAAAATCCTCACAACTGGACCAATAAGCAACATCGTGATAAATGGAGAAAAGATTGAAGTTGTCAGGGATTTAATTTTACCTGGATCCACAATCAACACCCATGGAAGCAGCAATCAGGAAATCAAAAGACGTGTTGCATTGGGCAAATCTGCCTCAAAGGGCCTCTTTAAAGTATTGAAAAGATGTCACCTTGAAAACTAAGGTGTGCCTGACCCAAGCCATAGTGTTTCCAATCGCCTCATATGCATGTGAAAGCTGGACAATGAAGAAGGACAACCAAAGAAGAATTGACGCCTTTGAATTGTAATGTTGGTGAAGAGTATTGACTATACCATTGCCTGCCAAAAGAATGAACAAATTTGTCTTTGAAGAAGTACCAGAATGTTCATTAGAAGCAAGGATGGCGAGACATGTTATCAGGAGGGACCGGTACCTGGAGAAGGACATTATGCTTGGTAAAGTCGAGGGTCAGCAAAAAAGAGGAAGACCCTCAACGAGCTGGACTGACACAATGGCTGTAACAATGGGCTCAAGGATAACAACAATTGTGAGGATGGTGCAGGACCAGGCAGTGTTTCTTACTGTAGAACACAGGGTCGCTATGAGTCAGAACTGACTCAATGGCACCTAACAACAACAGTGTTGAGGTGAGATGGTATCTCATGGTAGTTTTGATTTGCCTTTCTCTAGTGGCTAGTGATCACGAGCATTTCCTCATGTGTCTGTTAGCCACCTGAATGTCTTCTTAGGTGAAGTGTCTATTAATATCCTTTGCCCATTTTTTAATTGGATTATTTGTCTTTTTATTGTAGAGGTGTTGGATTTTCCTATAGATTTTAGAGATTAGACCTTTGTCAGATTTGTCATAGCCAAAAATTTTTTTCCAGTCTGTAGGTTCTCTTTTTACTCTTTTCGTGAAGTCTTTTGATGAGCGTAAGTGTTTAATTTTTAGAAGATCAGAGTCATCTAGCTTATTTTCTGGAGTTTGTGTATTGTTAGTTATGGTTTGTATCATGTTTATGCTGTGTGTTAGGGTCTCTAGCATTGACCCTATTTTTTCTTCTATGATATTTATAATTTTTGGTTTTATATTTAGATCTTTGATCCATTTTGAATTAGTTTTTGTGTATGGTGTGATGTATGGGTCCTGTTTCTTTTTTTGCAGATGGACATTCAGTTCTGCCAGCACTATTTGTTGAAAAGAGTGTTTTTTCCCCTATTTAATGGACTTTGGGCCTTTGTTGAAGATCAGGTGACCGTAGGTGGATAGATTTACATCTTGGTTCGCAATTCTGTTCCATTGGTCAACGTATCTGTCATTGTATCAAAGGCATCAATTCCTCTTCAGTCTTCCTTATTCATCATTCAGCTTTCACATGCATATGTGATTGAAAATACCATGGCTTGGGTCAGGCTACCTTAGTCCTCAAAGTGACATTTTTGCTTTTTAACACTTTAAAGAGGTCTTTTGCAGCAAATTTGCCCATTGCAATGTGTCTTTTGATTTCTCGACTGCTGCTTCCATGGGTGTTGATTGTGGATCCAAGTAAAATGAAATCCTTGACAACTTCAATCTTTTCTCCATTTATCATTATGTTGTTCATTGGTCCAGTTGTGAGGATTTTTGTTTTCTTTATGTTGAGGTGTAATCCATACTGAAGGCTGTGGTCTTTGATCTTCATCAGTAAGTGCTTCAAGTCCTCCTCACTTACAGCAAGCAAGGTTGTGTCATCTGCATGCCCAGGTTGTTAATGAGTCTTTCTCCAATTCTGATGCCTTGTTCTTCTTCACAGAGTCCCCCTTCTCTAATTATGTGCTCAGCATACAGATTGAATAAGTATGGTGAAAGGATACAACCCTAACAACACCTTTCCTGACTTTAAACCATGCAATATCCCCTTGTTTTGTTCAGATAACTGCATCTTGGTCTATGTACACGTTCCACATGAGCACAATTAAGTCATTCTGGAATTCCCATTCTTTGTAATGTCATCCGTAATCTGTTATGATCCACACAGCCAAATGCTTTTTCATAGTCAATAAAACACAGGTAAACATCTTTCTGGAATTCTCCGCTTTCAGCTAAGATCCATTTGATATCAGCAAGGATATCTCGTTCCACATCCTCCTCTGAATCCAGCTTGAATTTCTGGCAGTTCCCTGTTGATGTACTGCTGCAGCCGCTTTTGAATGATCTTCAGCAAAACTTTACTTGTTTTAATGATATTGTGATATTAATGATATTGTTCAATAATTTCTGCATTCGGTTGGATCACCTTTCTTGGGAATGGGCACAAATATGGATCTCTTCCAGTCGGTTGGCCAAGTAGCTATCTTCCAAATTTCTTGGCATAGCTGAGTGAGCGCTTCTAAGGCTGCATCTGTTCGTTGAAACATCTCACTTGGTATTCTGTCAGTTCCCAGAGCCTTGTTTTTCACCAATGCCTTCAGTGCAGCTTGGACTTCTTCCTTCAGTACCATCGGTTTCTGATTATATGCTACCTCCTGAAATGGTTGAACGTCAACCAATTCTTTTTGGTACAGTGGCTCTGTGTATTCTTTCCATTCTCTTTTGATGTGTTCTGTGTCATTCAAAATTTTTCCTGTTGTTGCTGTTGTTAGGCGCCATTGACTTGTTTCCAACTCATAGTGACCCCGTGTACAACAGAATGAAACACTGCCAGGTCCTGCGCCATCCTCACAATTGTTGTTATGCTTGAGCCTGCTGTTGCAGTCACTGTGTCATTCCATCTCTTTGAGGGTCTTCCTCTTTTTCACTGTCCCTCTACTTTACCAAGCCTGATGTCCTTCTCCAGGGACTGATCCCTCTTGACATGTCCAAAACGAGCATTCTGGTTGTACTTCTTCCAAGACAGACTTGCTCATTCTTTTCGCAATCCATTGTATATTCAATATTCTTCGCCAGCACCACAATTCAAAGGCTTCAATTCTTCTTCAGTCTTCTTTATTCATTGTCCAGCTTTCGAATGCATATGAGCCAATTGAAAACACCATGGCTTGGGTCAGGCGCACCTTAGTCTTCAAGGTGATATCTTTGCTTGTCAACACTTTAAAGAGGTCTTTTGCATCAGATTTGCCCAATGCAATGCATCTTTGATTTCTTGATTGCTGCTTCCATGGGGGTTGATTTTGGATCCAAGTAAAATGAAATCCTTGACAACTTCAATCTTTTCTCCGTTTATCATGCTATTCCTTATTGGTCCAATGGTGAGAATTTTTGTTTTCTTTATGTTGAGGTGTAATCCATACTGAAGGCTGTGGTCTTTGATCTTCATCAGTAAGTGCTTCAAGTCCTCTTCACTTTCAGTAAGCAAGGTTGTGTCATCTGCATAATGCAGGTTGTTAATAAGTCTGCCTCTAATCCTGATGCCCCTTTCTTCTCATATAGTCCAGCTTCTCCGACTATTTGCTCAGCATACAGACTGAATAAGTATGGTGAAAGATACAACCCTGACACACACCTTTCCTGACTTTAAAGCACGTGTTATCCCCTTGTTCTGTTCGAATGATTGCCTCTTGATCTACGTACAGGTTCCTCATGAGCACAATTAAGTGTTCTGGAACTCCCATTCTTTGCAATGTTATCTATAATTTGTTGTGATCCACACAATCAAATGCCTTGGCATAGTCAATAAAACACAGGTAAACATCTTTGAATCCTTCAATATTACAAACCGAGACTCGAATTTTCTCTTCAGTTCTTTCAGCTTGAGAAATGCTGAGCGTGTTGTTACCTTTTGGTTTTCTATCTCCAGCTGTTTGCACATTTCATTACAATACTTTACATTATCTTCTCAAGCTGTCCTTTGAAATATTCTGTTCAGCTCTTTCATGTCATCATTCCCTCCATTCACTTTAGTTATTCGACATTCAAGAGCAAGTTTCCAAGTTTCTTCTGACATCCATTTTGGTCTTTTCTTTCTTTCTTGTCTTTTCAATGACCTCTTGCTTTCTTCATGTATGATGTCCTTGATGTCATTTCACAACTCATCTAGTCTTCTGACATTGGTGTTCAATGTGTAAAATCTATTTTTGGGATGGTTTCTAAATTCAAGTGGAATATACTCGAGGTCATACTTTTGCTCCCGTGGACTTGTTCTAATTTTCTTCAGCTTCAACTTGAACTTGCATATGAACAATTGATGGCCTGTTCCACAGTTGGCCCCTGGTCTTGTTCTGACTGATGATATTGAGCTTTTCCATCATCTCTTTCCACAGATGTAGAAATTTGATTCATGTGTATTCCATATGGCAATGTCTACAGGTTGGAAGGCACTCAAAATATGATGGAGAAGAGCTGTCTTCTCAAAGTAGAGTTGACCTTAATGATGTGGATGGAGTCAAGGTTTCAAGACCTTCATTTGCTTATGTGGCATGACTCAAAAAGAGAAGACAGAGCTGCAGACATCCATTAATAATCGGAGGGTGGAATGTATGAAGTATGAATCTAGGAAAATTGGAAGTCATCAAAAATGAAATGCAAGGCATAAACATCCAATGGTATTGGCCATTTCGAATTGGACAACGTTATGGTATACTATGTTGGAAATGACGAATTGAAGAGAAATGGCATTGTGTTCATCATCAAAAAGAACATTTCAAGATCCATCTTGAAGTACAATGCCGTCAGTGACAGGATAATATCCATATGCCTACAAGGAAGATCAGTTAATAGACTATTATTGAACTTTATGCACCAACCACTAATGCCAAAGATGAGGAAATGAAAGATTTTTTACCAGCTTCTGCAGTCTGAAATTGATCGAACACGCAATCAAGAAGCATTGATGATTACTGGTGATTGGAATGTGAAAGTTGGAAACCAAGAAGAAGGATCAGTAATTGGAGAATATGGCCTTGGTGATAGAAATGATGCCAGAGATCACATGATAGAATTTTGCAAGACCAACAACTTCTTCTCTAGGCCTAGGAGACGCAAATCTTGCGTTCGTAATCACTTATAAGGAGCCCTGATGGTGCGGTGCTTAAGCGCTTGGGTGCTAACCAAAAGGTCGGCAGTTCGAACCCACCAGCGGCTTCGAGGGAAAAAGATGTGGCAGCCTGCTCCCATAAAGATTGCAGCCTTGGAAACCCTATGGGGGCAGTTCTACTTTGTCCTATGGGGTCGCTATGAGTCGGAATCAACTTGACAGCAATGGGTTTTTAATGTTTGCAGGAGCAGATCACGAGGCCTTTCTCCTGGAGTAGCCACTGGGTGGGTTTAAACCACCAACCTTTTGGTTAGCAGCCAAGCACTTAAGCAGCTCACCACCAGAACTCCTTATAAGTGATTACAAATGCAAGATATGTGTCCCCTAGGCCTAGAGAGGCAGATCCTTACTTTCTGCATCAGAGATGGGTTGATCCTCGGCTCCCTTCAAGAACTGTTGGAGAGAGGCCAGTGTCGACTCACCAGGTGGATGCAAGAGCACAGCAGAGCTTGCAGGTAATGAGGACACAATGTTCCCATTCCCTGAGTAGTCACGGCTACCTGGCCTGGCTGTAATGCATCAATCCACCTGGCACCTTGAGAGGAGAACTAATGGCGCCTGGGCTGGCAGGTTGACCTGCGTTACACAGCTGGGTGAGAAGAGAATGCATTGGAAGAGGTGAGAGGAGAGGCAAGCAGGACCAGGGTAGCCAAGCTTGAGGAGAAGTTTTACAGAGTTCCAGTGAGAAGCAGCTGCTGTGCTGGGGGAAGTCTTAAGAGCAGTGGAGAGGGCATTTTGAACGAGTTCCGCTGTACACTAAATGTGACCTACTTCTGAAGGCGTTTCAAGGGGTTTTTGAGAGGAGTCAGAGTTCCTGGGTGATGCAAACAGTTCACGCGCTTGGCTGCTAACCAAGAGGTTGGCAGTTCAAGTCCACCCAGAGGCACCTTAGAAAAAAGACCTGGCAATCTAAACAAACAAAAATCCCAAACCTGTTTCTGTCAAGTCCATTCTGACTCATACAGACCCTATAGGACAGAATATAACTGCCCCATAGGGTTTCTAAGGAGCAGTTGCTAGATTTGAACTGGCGACCTTTTGGTTTGGAGCTGAGCTCTTAACCACTGTGCCACCAGGGCTCCACTGGCAATCTACTGCTGAAAATTCAGACACTGAAAGCCCTATGGAGTACAATTCTACTCTGACACACAGAGAGGGTGCCATGAGTTAGCATCCACTCGACGACAATTGTTTTTTTGTGAAAAGTCACATTCTTTTCAGTGATCCTTCTTTCGAATGCTGCCGTGTTCTGGGTGGCTCAGCAGCAGCCCGGCCTCAGCAGGTCACAGAGTCACGCAGAGATAGATGCAGGGTTCCCCATTTGTCAGCTGGCACCTGAGTGGGGTCCCTGGGAGAGCAAAGGCAGAAGGGCAGGTAAGACATCACCCAGGCCCAGTGCTTTCAGAACTGGATCTCATTGCACGCATCTAGCAAGACGTCTGCTCAGCAAGGGTCTCTGCCTTCCTCTGGGAAACTGCCCTCACCATGGAGGACACTAGGAGAGGGCACTGATCCAATGGTACACTCCAATGCCAGCTCCTAGAACTGGACTGGCACTGGACAGAACAATGAGGAGTGCCCGGCTGCATGGAAGCCATGGTCTCCCATTCAGAAGAGGTCTGGAGCAGAGAGAGACAGAGACGGGGAGAGATAGATAGAGACAGGGAGAGAGATACATAGAGAGAGATACATAGAGTTAGAGATGGGGCAGAGAGATAGAAATAGAGACAAGGAGAGAGAGACAGACAGAGACTGAGAAAAAGAGATAGAGACAAGGAGAGAAAGAGATACACAGAGAGATAGGGAAAGAGAGATACATAGAGATAGAGACAAGAAGAGAGAGCAGGGAGAGAGACATATATAGAGAGAGACAGGGAGAGACACAGAGACAGATAGACACAGAGACAGAAAGAGACACATATATGTAGAGAGACAGAGAGAGAGATGAATTGATAGACGGACAGAGGAGGGGCGAGAGAGAGAGAGATGAAGTCATGCAGTCCTTTCGGAGGCCTGGTTGCATCTCTACCTTTGGGTGCCATGAGGCCCCAACCCAACCACACACCCCACTCAGTCACTGCCAGTGCCACCCCACCCCCATATCCCGCAATCCCCTCTTATGGGGCTAGAGTTGGTCTCTGTTTCTGGCAAACTCAGTGGCCTAATAGCCTTCATTCATACTTTCTCCACAGACTGGAACAGCAAGAGCAAAGCTGCATAGCATGGAACAGCCGGCCCTGCCAAGGCTCTCCACATGTGGCTGCAGGTCAGGGCATGAGTGGCTGCGTGGCCAAAGATGACCCTGCAGACACAGGCAGGGCCAACTCTGGAGGGCTTTGTAAGCCTGCTGAGGAGGTTGGACTTTTTACTCAGGGTAGCAGGAGTCCCTGAAGAAGCCTAGGTCTGCTAAGCAGTGAGTGGGAAGGATGGAGTTGGGGGCAGTTAGATACCATTACTGTGGTTCAAGCAAGAGATGATGAGGCCAAAACAGGGCGATGTGTAGTTCTGTGGATGAGGGTAACTAAGCAGATAAAGTGAGGGTGGCCCAAAGTTTCTGTCTCAGCTCCTGGGGGTTAGTGGCAGAATCACCTCTGTACTCTGCTTCCAGGTGTCTTGCTCCTGGCAGGGCCGCTTCCCTCGAGGTCTCTGCATCGACAAATCAGACTCACTGTCCCACCTACTCATGGAGAGTCAATTCCTCTGTGGGCTTCTCCTTGAGCTCCCCACCCTAAAGCCATTGGCCCCAACCTTTGAAAACCGTCAGCAACTTATTACTGTCTTTAATAACATTTACCATTTCTATAAATGGGTAACAATATTTTTGATTGTACATGTCAGACACACACACACGCACACACACACTCACCCACACACAGAGAATAAATATGCCAGAACGCCATTACAGAGAGGTGGCCACAGGCAAGAGTACCAGTTGCCATTGAGTCCATTCCAACTCATGGCAACCCATGTGTGTCAGAGTAGAACTGTGCTCCACAGGGTTTTCAATGGCTGATGTTTTTGAAAGTAGATCATAGGGCTTTCTGCCAAGGCACCTCTGGGTGGACTCGAACCTCCAATCTTTGGGTTAACAGCTGAGCTCATTAACAGTTTGCCCCACCCAGGGACTTCAATGGCAAGAATAGCTCTAAGAGTCTTAATAAAACGAACTCTTTTGATGGAAAAAAGGATCCCTGGTGATGCAGTGGTTAAGCGCTCGGCTGCTAACTGAAAGGTCGACAGTTCAAACCCAATAGCCGCCCCACAGGAGAAAGATGTGTCAGTCGGCTTCCGTAAAGATTATAGCCTTGGAAACCCTATGGGGCAGTTCTCCTCAGTCCTATAGTGTGGCTATGAGTCAGAATTGACTCTGCAGCGGTCGATTTGTTTTCCTTTTGATGGAAAAAGGAAGCACACACACAGTAGATGAGCTAAACTGTGTGGCTCTCCACTGACAACTGTAACGTGCCGTCAAGCATTGGAAATTGGCTGCACTATAACTTCTCTCTCCCCGTCTTCCTAGAGGACATTTGGGCAGTGGTGGCTTTAACATGAAGCAAATGAAGGCTAGTTCCCAACGTCCTCACTAACTCGGGCTCCTCCCAAGGCTCTGAAAGGGGCAACGTTAGTCATTTTGTTTTCTTTTTCTTTAACAGTGCCCCCCGCCGGGGGGTTTACACTGGGGGCGGTGGGGGATGAAATCATACCTTTAACATGTGAGTCTATTGACTATTTTTTTCTTTTAACTTTGTATTTTGCCACAATTTCAGATTTAGAAATTTCCTTCAACCCCTTTCCTCAAATGCTAACCATTTACTTTGCTGCTTCTCTCCCCCGCTCTCTAGGTGAGGGTAAGGAGGCGATCCAGGAGAGCGGCGAGGTTCCAATCCCAGAAGGCCGGCACCTCCAAGACCCTCAAATCAAAGGCAGCACCCCAGCCAACCCCACTCGACCGCTGCGCCTACACCCGGCTGCCGGACGCTGGGAGCGCAGTGCAAGGACGACGTCACGGCCGCGCGCTGCGCCCCTGACGCGTGCAGGTGCGCCGACGGCCAAGACTACACTTCCCAGGGGGCTGCGCGGCGGCGGCCACTTCCGGCGGGCGGTGCCGGACCCGGAAGCGGGCGCGAGGGCGCCGGGCGAATCCTGTAGCGACGGGTCGTAGAGCGGCAGCCTGCTGGGAGCATGCAGGGCGGCCCGCGACTCGCGGCGCGCGGTGCGTTCGTTCCCCCGCGGC
>NW_004444008.1:11638897-11671525 GCF_000243295.1 Trichechus manatus latirostris
CGGGCGGGGGCCCGCGGCAGCTAGGCGGGCCGGGGTCGGCCCCTCCCTCAGCCGGGCAGGGGGCGGCGGCACCATGTGGAGCGGTCGCAGCTCCTTCACGAGCCTGGTGGTGGGCGTGTTCGTGGTCTATGTGGTGCACACCTGCTGGGTCATGTACGGCATCGTGTATACCCGCCCGTGCGCCGGCGACGGCAACTGCATCCAGCCCTACCTGGCGCGGAGGCCCAAGCTGCAGGTGAGCGCCGGGCGGGGCCTCCGAGCCGCCCGCGGTTCGCGGGGACTCTCGGCACCCTTTGTCGCCTGACACCCGAGCTTGGCCCCCTCGGGCTCTCCTCGCTCGCCTCCGTTTCCTGAACTGTGACCCTTGGGCTGGGCTCGGACTTCCTCCCCTATGCCATGACCCCGGAACTGCGCTGGAGCACCCTTCGCCTCAGCCCTGACCCCAGGGCTGGGCTGGAGCTTTCTTTGCCTCAGCCGTGACCCTGGGACTGAGACTTCACTCCCCTGAGCCATGACCAGGGGGCTGGATTAGGGCTCCCTTCTTGGGAGCAGAGACCATGCGCTTGGCTGGGGAACTCTCCTTCCCTGAGCCTGACCACAGGGCTAGGCTGGGGCGTCCTCCCCTTAGCTGTGACCCCCTTGGCTAGATTAGGGCTACCCTGGCGAGAGCAGGGACCCTAGGACTGGCTGGGGGCTCTCCTCCCCAAACCCCGTTTCTTAAAGGCTCCGCTTGAATCGTGACCCTGCAGAGGCTCCAGGCACTACCCCTTGCCACCCCAATTAGGGGGCTCCTTAGAATTAGTTTACCCTGTGCCCCTGTTAGCTACAAACTTCAGCAAATCCTTCCTTTTCAGCAGATCTAACCATCATCTGCTATCTGGGAGTTGAAAGGAGACCTTTTCCCATTTAGTAGCTGGTCTTTCCTCTGGGATGACTCTTTGGCATGTGCCTTCTGCCAGGGGCCTTGCGGAACTGACTCCCTTTACCGTCCCTTTCCAGCTGAGTGTGTATACCACCACACGGTCCAACCTTGGTACTGAGAACAACGTTGACCTGGTGTTGAATGTGGAAGACTTTGATGTGGAGTCCAAATTTGAAAGGTATGGGTATGAGTCAAAGTGCCAGTAATAGGATCAGGGTTACTAGTGTTTAGATGAAGAGCCCTTGAGAACTGTTGTTTAAATGTTCATAATAAGGTTACTTTGGCGCAGCAGTATTGCGTACTGTTGTCTTGTAAACGGTAGCATATTTTATTTAACCGGAGATCTGTGTGTGATGTGTAAACAATCGAACTTTTGTTTTACTTGCAAGTAACAAATTTTGAATTTGTCATTTTGGAGATGGCTGTGACTAGAATGTACTGTTCAAGCTTAAAAAGCAAAACAAAAAAACCCTGTTGCTGTCAAGTCAATTCCAACTCATAGTGACCCTACAGGACAGGGTAGAACTGCCCCATAGCGTTTCCAGGGAGCAGCTGGTGAATTCGAACTGCTAACCTTTTGGTTAGCAGCCAAGCTCTTAACCACTGCGCCACCAGGGCTCCTTTCAGAAGTGGAGTATTTAATTGCAGTGTGACAAACAGCAGCCAGAGAGTTTTAAAAGAGCAGGTGTCGTGGTGGGGATGATGTAGTAGAGAACAGGTAGCTTTTGCTATTCGTAACAGTGAGTGACTTGGCCCTCCTTAGTGGATGTAGTTCACTTAAGTTACCTATAAAGGAAAAGACATGGGGGATGGTGGGAAAAATTTTGACAGAAAATCATAATCGAGTGAAATGTAACAGAACAGGTCAAACAATATAAAATATATCTAAATATGTAGAGTAACTTTTTCAAGTTATATTTAAAATAGTTCCAATTATAAAACAATCAACAAGTAATTAAAAAATGATTTGTTTTTCAAGATTTTACTTTCTCTACGTTATCTGGGAGGTATCAGACAAGGCAGTAAATACAGTACGTGACTTTGTGCCTGGAGACAATGTACTCCGTCAGCTGGCCCCCGTTGGGTACCAGAGAGGTAGCCCGGGGAGGGTGGGGGCACACACAGGCTTGACACTGACCAGGCCTAGGGGCCAGTTTCTGCTTGGCTGCCTTAGCTCTGTGACCTGAGCAAGTACCTGACCTCGCTGAGCTTCCAGGAGATGGAGGCTCTTTCAGCTTTTGATTACAGCTGTCCACGCTTTTAGAAAATGTTCAGTTTAGTTTCACAGACCTGAGTATTGCCTTCTCTCTACCAGGCACTGAACTAGTTACCAAGGAGAGATAATGAGGTTTTAATTTCTCCTGGCCGGATCTTGCTGAGACGGGGGTTGGGGAAAGAGAGTAGAAGGAGCGCTCTTCATTGTCTTCCTTAAATGCTCTCTCTTAGCCCTGTCTCGGAGTGTTGGTTTCAGCAGGAGTGCTACTGTGCAGCCCGGAGCTGGGTGCCAGCACCATGCTCCATAGACAGTCCATGTGGAGAGCGAGGAAAGCTGCTCAGAGATACCAGGGGTAGAGAGACACTTTCTGTTTGATGCTGATGAGTCATGTATTTCCTTTTGTCTCTCATGATAGCAGCAATTACTTGGAAGTTTGGCCTTAACGTTTTTTAAAAATGGAGGAGGAAGAGCTGATGTAATCATTAACAGGTGGACTGTGTTGCTTTTCCGAGGGGGTCTAGCCTGGAGCTGGAGCATGGAGTGCAGGTGCATGGTCTGAGGCCCGAGTGCAGTGCTGGCCTGCTGAGCTTCTGCTCAGTTTGACCCTGTGATGCTTACACAGGCAGGAGGCACCTGAGGCTGGAAGTCCATCTTTTTTTTTTTTTCAAACCAGCAAAACACCGAAAACCTACCCTCACTATTTCTGAGCATTTCCACTGGTGTAAAGGCAGCACCCAGGGGATGTGGTTCTACTTGGGTCAGGTGTGTGGGTCTGATCTCTGTCTCTGGGCTTTTTAAATTGTATGATTTACTGAGCCGTAGAAACCACCTGGCCCATGAACACGATGTTAGTACTGTCAGGAAGTCATAGGCAGGTGAGTTTCATTCTTAGTACTTCTGTGCTAAACTTGGTTGGCTTGAAACAGCCTTAGGTGTAAACTGTTGGCATGGTTGCTATGGTGTGTCTCTGCGTATGTGATTGACATTATAATTTGCTTGGTTTTAGGACAGTTAATGTTTCTGTACCAAAGAAAACAAGAAACAATGGGACGCTGTATGCCTACATTTTTCTCCATCATGCTGGGATTCTCCCTTGGCACGATGGGAAGCAGGTGCACCTAGTAAGCCCTCTCACCACCTACATGGTCCCCAAACCCGAAGAAATCAATCTCCTCACCGGCGAATCTGCTACGCAGGTGAGCTCCTGAGGTTGATTCCTGACCAGAATGAAGCTTGTTTGCTGGCATTTTAAATGTACACATGCGTGTTTGTACATGTATCGCCCAGTTTCGGGCTGTTGTGACTTTATTGGAAAGTTAAGCATTTGAATGTTACTGGCATACATATTTACTTTTTAGTTAACTAATTTCACTGGGTTTACAGATAATTTTTGTGTCAAATTAGTGACTTCACCAGTGACGTGCAGTTGAAGAAAACAACTGGCGTTCTTTACCACATTCATTCTCGCACCCTCGGTCCCTCCCATTCCCAGCGGAGAGCTGTGTACACTCGGGGCAGCTCTGTCTGCACAGGTCACCTACCCCTTCCCATCAAAGTCGTAACTTAGAGTTGGTGGGCTCACAGTGAGTTGCGTAGAGGGCTGGACAATTCTTGAATGTTTATTCTTCAGAACAGAATTTCAAATTACGAAAAAGCTGTATGTACAAATTGTATTTTGTGCATCTGTAGAAAACTACGTATAAAGAAAAACTGGAAATCACGTAAGTGATAGAGGAACATTGGTCAAAGAAGGGAGTTCTGATGTTCGCATCTTGTGAATTACTGTAGCTGAATAGTACCTGTCAGTGGGAGATCTGTTTCATAGATGGAATAACTAGGTCTGAAATAAACTAAGATTGTCTTTTCTGAATTTAATTTTATTGCAAGTCGGTGCCCAGTCATTGACACATTTCCTTCCAGACGAAGTACTTGGTTTAGAAGCAGTCTTTCTGCTGTCATTACAAATCACGGCGGTGTTTAAGTCCAGACTTGTGAAGTCAGCAAATGTCACAGGGCTCCCCTGAGAAGTGGGCCTGCTTAGGGGGAGGATCAGAAAGCGACTCTGAGTTCAGTGAGCACATGTGACAAGAATAGCACCACTTCTGTCTTCTGTTGAGAGAAGGAAATGATGGGTGTGTGATAAGAGTCTGGGGTAATTGGCAGCCACAGGGCTGCCCGTCCTGTCCCCCACCCCACCAGCGCTTCTTTCCCTGGTTATGCTGGTAGAGTAAAGGTGCTGCCCTGCTGCCCTTTCAGGCAGTCTCTGTCGTTCCTAATAAGTCATTCACTGTATATAACAGCAGATTGAAGCTGAAAAGAAGCAGACCAATGCCTTGGATGAGCCCGTTTCTCACTGGCGGCCAAGGCTGACGCTGAACGTGATGGTGGATGACTTTGTCTTTGACGGGTCTTCTCTCCCGGCTGATGTGCATCGGTACATGAAGATGTAAGTGTCGCCTGTCATGGGCGGTGACCGACCAGTACGGGTCACGTCTCTGTCACTCAGGTGGAACTCTTGTTCAGGCTCTAAGCCAGAGGACCCAAGGCGGGTGCACAGCGTGCTCTCGGTTTTTCTCCCTCCCGCCTCTCTTTTGAAACCTCCTCTTGGCAGGCAAGCTGATTAGATTGCCACCAAAGAGTTGGGAGGGGAAAGAGAATGAAATTTGAAACTGATAAACTTTGCCCTTTGCTCTTGGTAAAAGTTTCCATGGCGGTGAAAATGGAAAGTACTGATTAGAGGATAGTTTTGCAAAGTTGAATCACTTTGCACCCCCCTTGTGCAGACAATTCTGCGTATTAGCCCCATGTTTTCTTAACTTGACTCATTTAAATGTGCCTAGAAATTTATGTTTAGATCATTACTGTAGTATCATTTGTCATCACTGGTTAAACATAACTATTAAGATTCAAACGTTTGACCAACTTAAATTATCCTTTGTCTCCCATACTTGGAGGAAGCCTTAGGTTAAATTATTTTGATTGGTCTTTCCTGATGGCATGTCCAAAGTAAGTGAGCTGAAGTTTCGCCATCCTCGCATCTAAAGAACATTCTGTTTGTATTTCTTGTAAGACTGATTGTTCTTCTGGCAGTACAAGTATATTCAGTATCCTTGCCAACACCACGATTGAAATGCATCAATTATTCTTCTGTCTCCCTTTTTCATTGTCCAACTTGGGCATGCATATAAGACAATTGAAAAGACCGTGGCTTGGGTCGGGCCCACTTCAGTCCTCAAGGTGACATCTTTGCTTTTCAACACTGGAAAGAGTTCTTTTGCAGCACGTTTGCCCAGTGCAATACATTGTTTGATTTCTTGACTGCTGCTTCCATGGGTGTCTGTCATTCCATATCAGGACATAAATAGGTTCCTCTTTTTTTTGTTTTTTGTTTTAACAACTTTAAAGATTTTCCAGTGTAAAACTGTCTCACAGTTTATTTACCCCCTCGCCTACTGGTGGCTATTTAGGTTATTCCCTGTATCTTCTGCTACAGCTGTTTTAGTGAATAAGGGGTATTTCTGACGAGGGTACGTTATTAGATTCTTCTGCTTTCGTATGAAAGGTTATGACCTGGGATGATTGTGACTGAGAAAGAGTTCAAGGTAATGGGGGTGGGTGTTTCTCCTAGGTGAATCCAGTTTCTTGGGGACATTTGTTCATCTAAAGGTAACAGTGTTCATATTGACTTAAACTGTTTAATACCATAGGATCCAGTTAGGAAAAACTGTCCATTACCTCCCCATCCTGTTCATCGATCAGCTGAGCAATCGAGTGAAGGATCTGATGGTAAGTGATTCTCTCATTTTAGTTCGTTTGAAAATACTGTGGTCTGCAGTATACCAGTGGTAATACTGGTTTGTGTGTGTGGCCATTGCCTTAGTCCTGGCATGAATAACTCCTATGATTGTTTCTAAAATTTGGTGCATGTCTATCTCATAGGGTGGAAAGTGCTGCTTTTGGGATGTGAGAGGGCTGTGCTGGGGTGGGCTCGTGGTCTCGTTTGACCAGCCACTCACCCCTCCTTGGGGATAAAATGTACTTGAGAAACACTTTATTGCTTGGGCAGCTGGATACTGAGCTCTCACGGAAGGGGCAGTGTACCATTTGAAACCGCTTATGAGTATTTGTCCGGTTTAATCCTCGATTCCTGGACAAGAGGCACACAGTCATTCAGCAGTATCTTGAGTAACCGCCTGCTTCCCCCCCGGGGCCAGAAGAGAGTTGGTGGCCCTGCCTGAAGCGTGCTGAGTGCAGCGCCAGAGCCTGGGAGGCCCGTGACTCCTGAGTGTGGCCCCTGGGCATGGCTGGGACGTGCTACGGACAGAAGGCACCATTCCTGCCTCACAGCCACAGCCCTGCCCCAGGCTCTGGTGTTCTTATTTCTACAGTGGCAGCAACAGCCCCAGATCTCCCAGCGTTGTTGGAGGGTAAAGGAAATGGATAATAATACTGATTAACATTTACTAGTCACTATGTGTACTAGTCTTTGGCCATACCACCCTGAGCGCAGGGGATCTCATCTGATCTTGGAAGCTGAGCAGGGTTGGGCCTGGTTAGTACTTGGATGGGAGACCGCCTGGGAATACTGGGTGCTGTAGGCTTTTTGGAAACCCTGGTGGCATAGTGGTTAAGAGCTATGGGTGCTAACCAAAAGGTCGGCAGTTTGAATCCACCAGGCGCTCCTTGGAAACCCTATGGGGCAGTGCTACTCTGTCCTATAGGGTCGCTGTGAGCCAGAATCGACTCAATGGCAGTGGGTTTTTTTTTTTTTTTTTTTGCTGTATACTAAGTACAAACATTTTTTGAAAGTTCTGTTACCGATCTGTGGTATCATGGTGTCATTATAGCCCTTCCTTGACAAGGGTGACTGTTCAGGTTTTGTTGTTATGGTTCGCTGCCTTCAAGTCTGCCCTGACTCACGGTGACCGCATG
Organism: Trichechus manatus latirostris; assembly: GCF_000243295.1. Lineage (NCBI taxonomy): Eukaryota > Metazoa > Chordata > Mammalia > Sirenia > Trichechidae > Trichechus > Trichechus manatus. The sequence goes on from NW_004444008.1 coordinate 11,645,968, forward strand.
CACAATAGAACAAAATGCTGCCTGGTCCTGTGGCATTCCCATGATCAGTTGTGGATCAGACTGTTGTGATCCATAGGGTTTACATTAGCTGATTTTGGGAGGTAGAGCTCCAGGCCTTTCTTCCTAGTCTTTCTTGATCTGGAAATGCCACTGAAACCTGTTTGGCATTAAAACACACAAGTCTCCACTGACAGACGTGGCTGCGCGAGAGGTGCATTGGTCCAGAGTCAGACATAGGTCTCCCTCACAGAAAGCGAGAATTCTACTCCTGAACCACCACTGCCCCCTTGTTCAGGTTCTAATTCTTTCAGGAAAGGTGCAGCAGCTCCCTCGGGCTTGAGCTCAGCTCCTGCACACAGCAGGTTCTCGGCAAATGCTGGTCAATGAGCACATCTCCTGGCCATGTGGGGCTTGCCGTCGGTGCCAGAAGAGTGACACAAGGCAGAACGGGCAGAGGAACGATGAGCTCGCAGAGGGACATGGGTCTGAAGAGACGTGTAGGGTTCAAGGAAGTGGAGGGGAGGAAGGACAGCGTTTCCTCCAGGAGAAAGGCTGTGAGCGTTTATGGAGGCGGACATCTGCCCCCTTGAGGGAACAGTGTGACAGGACTCTGAGTGCCTGGGATAGGGCGGGGGAGGGGAGGCTGGGAATGCTGTCTTAGGTCTGATTGCGAAGGGCCCGGGATGTAAACGCGACCCGCGAGTAGACTTTCTGTGGGCCGAGCAGAGCCACAGTGAAGCCCCTGAGGTGGTGATCATTGTGTGTCAAGCCCTCAGAGTGAGGGCTGTTGAGGGTGACGGCGGAGGGCATGCGCTGTCCCCCGAGAGGCTTCACTGGTGATCTTAGGGCTGGGCAGTTGTACTTCCTAATGTCTTGTTCTTCACTTTAGGTCATAAACCGCTCGACCACGGAGCTGCCACTCACAGTGTCCTACGACAAGATCTCTCTGGGCAAGCTCCGCTTCTGGATCCACATGCAGGATGCCGTGTACTCCCTGCAGCAGTTCGGTGCGTCCACCTGGCGCTCGGCCTCCCCGGCCTGAGTCGGCTGCATCGGAGTCAGCTTTATGGGGAACCTTTGTTTAAACCGTAGACTGACAGGTGAAAGCCGTCCTTTAGTTTCATTTTATTTACGGAGGATTCATTCAGGCCCAACCCGTATTTACTTCTCCACAAGCTCGAGCAGCCTGTGTACGTCAGTGCAGCATCTTCCACGTGATTCTAATTGAAGAGATCAGTGGGATCTGGTTTCCGTTTTCTGTCTTTGAACATATGCTTGGCAATGATCTGAAATTTGTCTTTCTTCAGAACGGAGTAGTTGAAATGCCACAATCTTGGTCCAATGAACTTTTGACAAGATTTAAGTAATTTTCTACATGCTGACATATTTTTGTAGGATTAGGTAAAATTGCCCGTTTCCTACTACAGTATGTGTTTTCTCTTCCCTTTGCAGGGTTTTCAGAGAAGGATGCCGATGAAGTGAAAGGAATTTTTGTAGACACCAACTTGTATTTCTTAGCTCTGACCTTCTTTGTCGCAGCATTCCACGTGAGTGGGTCACCGGCCTGTCGTCAGCGAACGTTAGTTGCAGGCTCTGGGCAGTGCCCCAGGCTCCTGGTTGTCCTCAGCTGAGATCAGCTTACTCGGGGTGGTTGGTGCAGCACCGCTCGGCCCTGTGGTTGTTCAGTGTCCCTTCTAGCTCTTCAGTGGCCCGCAGCCTTGAGACTGTGGCCTTCCTCGTGTGCTGTCTCCCAGCCCAGACAAGGGAGGCGTGACGGTGTGGGCCCAGGAACACGGTGCCACAGCCCGAATGACTTGTGCTTCGTCTGCTGGTTGGGAGATGTGTGGAGTCAGTGGTAAAGCCAGTGCCAAGTGCCTTTGCATGTGGCCACCAGTCAGGCTGCTGCTGCTGCTGTGTGCCATCGAGTCAGTTCTGACTCAGCGACCCTACGGGACACAGTACAACTGCCCCCATAGGGTTTCCTGCAAAGGCTATAATATTTATGGGAGCAGATCGCCTGGTCTTTGATCCCACGGAGAGACTGGTGGGTTTGAACTGATGACTTTTCAGTTAGCAGCCAAGCGCTTAACCATTGCGCCACCAGGGCTCCTTACCAAACGACAGCTTTCCAGAACTGTCCTGGGAAGTTTAATGATGTTTTTTATTAAAAGGTCAGTGTCTGTAAGAAGTAGCTCATGCGTTTTTTTAAGGTAGTGAAGGGTGAAGGTGCTCACGCCAAGGAAACGGTGGCCCCGGGAACAGGGCCCTTCTGCTTTAGTGGCAGCCGAGCACCCAACCATTTGATCTCCCAGAACTGCGAGCTTGAGGGCAATTCACAGTGGAAAAAGCAAGTGTGGAACATTCCTGTGGGCATTTCCCCCACGTTCTGAGTCAAAAGTGCTTATTTTCAAAAGTGCCCTCGCAAAACTAAACATTTGACTGCGATGATTCTGAGGTGGGCAAACAAGACACTTGGAAGAGTCTGGGAGGTCCTGTGATGTACTGAGATTAGGTTCACAGGTCTGCGTTTTATCTGCTGAACACAGCGAGAGAACCAACTTTAGGTGTAAATTCTTGTCGTGTTTGTTATTTTCAGCTCCTTTTCGATTTCCTGGCGTTTAAAAATGACATCAGTTTCTGGAAGAAAAAGAAGAGCATGATTGGAATGTCCACCAAAGCAGGTAGATAGTCCAAGAATTTTTTGGCCCTTTCAGTAAAGTGTAACCTACTATTGATGAAGACAAATTTAAGGTTCTGTTGTGAAACTTAAGATTATACATGATAAATGTGAATTATAGACACAGCCTTTAGCTTGTAGCCCTTATTCCTGGTTCCTGAGACCCTTCCTGAGATCATATATCCTAGCACCCAGAGAACTATCTCTGCGATCATGGCAAACAGCTTGTAAACCTGACTGTCGGGCAGCCTGGGTGCAGCAGAGGATGGAAGGGCTCTTGAGACTTGGAGGATGCACGGACCCTCTGGAACCTGTGATGTACATGGGGCCTGTGGGCCTGGGCAGGCGGAGGCGAGACCCCTGGGTGCTGTGAGAGCTATTGGAAGGCTGGGATTTAGCATCCTTCCTGCCTTCGTGCGCCTGCCTCTTCCAGCCGGACCCCTGCCTCACCTTCAGAGCATGGAGACTTGCAGGCTGCTTCCTCTCCTTTCACACTTGTCCCTCCTCTGTCTCCATTACCGCCGTCTCGTCCTCCGTCTCCTCCCTTTCTGCAAAGGCTTCTTCCCATTCACTTAGTCTGAGTTTTCTACAGTCTTGTCACACCCTCGGCCTTATGCCACAGGCTGTTCTCTTTCAGGTTGCTAAAGTGTTCACAAAATTGTCCAACAGGCTGTTGCCATTAGTGCCAAACTCTGGAGATTTGTAATTGTGCAGTGTGGCCGGCATGTGTTGGTGGGCCACAGGAGAGCTTAGTCAGGAGACAGGTGAGGAGTCCTTAGGTGGGTGCCGAGCCAGCTGAGCACCGAACACTTTTTGATCCTTTGCATCAGCAGCATCTACTGGAAGGGCCTCCTGGTGGAGGTAGGCTCTGTGTTTGGAGACAGGTGGTCTGGGATGGAATCCCGACCTGCCGACCATGTGTCTTGGACACGTATTTATGATTGTAGAACTGTCTTCTCCATAAAACGAAGGTGATAATTCTTTCTTATGGTACATTTGAAAGAATGAAAGAAAATAACACGTGAAAGGCATCAAGCGTATGTATGTTATTGCATGCATTGTTGCATTCTTTCAGAAGCACCTGAGTGTCCATTAGGCCAGTGTTCTAGGCCCTGGGGCCGCAGCAGCCACCACTCAGAGCCTAGGCCACGTGAGCCTGGCGGGGGAGCAGGTCAGTCAGCAGGTAGATGCTGCACCAGGTGGCGGTGCTGTGTGGGAAGGTGAAGCTGAGCCTGGCGGGAAGCAGGTCAGTCAGCAGGTAGATGGGGCACCAGGCAGTAGCGGTGGTGTGCAGGAAGGTGAAGCTGAGCCCTGGGGGAAGCAGGTCAGTCAGCAGGTAGATGCTGCACCAGGTAGTGGTGCTGTGTGGGAAGGTGAAGCTGAGCCTGGCGGGAAGCAGGTCAGTCAGCAGCAGGTAGATGGGGCACCAGGCAGTAGCGGTGGTGTGCAGGAAGGTGAAGCTGAGCCCTGGGGGAAGCAGGTCAGTCAGCAGGTAGATGGGGCACCAGGCAGTAGCGGTGCTGTGCGGGAAGGAGACGCTGAGCCCAGTCTACTAGAGTGAGTGGTGCTACTTCAGGATGGTCAGGAAGGCTTTTCCAGAGAAAGGGAGACAGGGCACATCGAGATCTGAGGACCCGCATTCCCGGCAGAGGGAGACTGACCATGTGGGCCAGACTGTTCCATGAAAGGAGTTGTGGGTCCCTGCACCTCCTGCCGAGACTCCCTGGGGCTTCGTTCCACGTGTCCCGTGACGCTCTGCGTTCACGCTCCGTGAGCACTGCTGGTGTGCTGCTCAAGCCTTGGATGGAGTGCGGTTTAGTTACCGCGACAGTGATGGAGGCAGAGAGGCACAAATATGCTAGGGTGGTTTTTTTTTGAGTAAAACTTTTAAAAGAAATATACATTTACCATAGAGCTGGTGTAAGTGCAGAAAAATATAAAGTTAGAAAACAGGAAAACGAAACTTGTTTAAGCCGCACAGTCAACTATTTTTCGTGGTGTTCTTTTTTTTTTTTTAATCTGTGTGTTTATGTATTTACAAATGTTTACATACACATATAACTATAGCGTTACCATGTGGATGAGTTTCCTAGGTCTGCTGTAACGGTACCGGAAACTAGGTGGCTTAAAACAACGATTCTGGGGGCCGGAAGTCCAGAGCCAAGGGGTGGGCAGAGCTGATTCCTCCTGGAGGCTGTGAGGCCGAATCCATTCCATGCCTGTCTCCTCACTTCCCTCGGCGCTCCTTGTCTCTGCCTCCGTCTTCACGCAGTGCTCTCCCCTCTCTCTCTGTCTGTGTCGCCCCCCACCCCCCTGCTCATAAGAACACCAGTGTGCTGCACCAAGACCTGCCCCTCCAGTACACCCCCCTCTTAGCTGATTAGGTCTGCAAAGACCCCGTTGCCAAATAAGGTCACATTTTGAGGTTCTGGGAAGACATGAGTTTGGGGTACACCGGATGGGGAGGAGGGTTGTACATGCACGTGTGTGTTCCCTTAAGGGAGCCTGTGAAAAAGTGAAATACTGTTTCAGTGCCAATACTGTTGGAGTGCTGGGAGTTTTAGACAGGAAGTAGCCTCAGGGATCCTTGGGGTCTTTGCTGCTGTGAGCACTTTATTGCTGGGTTGGGTAGGTGGGTGGCCTGAGGCCAAATGCTAGTTCATGGCAGGCTGAGCTCCAACTGGGGCTGGTGGGAGGCAGGATGTGGTGTATGTACAGCATTCTCTTCCTCACCCAGGCCCAGCCCAGGTGGAAGCGCTCGGCAGGCAGTTCTAGTGGTTCGTTGGTGGGTGTGCATTTCACAGAAAGTGAAAATAGATATATTTAGAATCGTAATGAAAGTGGCTCCGTACAGATTTAGCCCTTTGACTCAAATTGGCTTTTTTTCCCAAGATATACAATGTATTTTGTCTCGAAACATGTTCTTTATAGTCCACTTAGGTTTTCTGCTTCCTTTGTTGACCATATTTAATAATGAGAAAAGGTATTTCTGTGGCTTATTTTGCTGGGTTTTTTTTCTCAAAGTTACCCACCTAGGTTCAAACTAGTTGCTCTCGAGTTGACTGACTCATGACGACCTACATGTATCCGAGTAGAACTGTGCTCCGTAGGGTTTTCAGTGGCTGATTTTTCAGAAGCAGATTGCCAGGCCTCTCTTCTGAGGTGCCTCTGGATAGACTCGAACCTCCAACCTTTCAGTTAGCAGCTGAGCATGTTAACTCTCTGCACCACCCTCAGACTCCATAGGTTTGAAAGCCCTGCTGTTCTCTACACGTCAGCTGTGGTTTGAGTTAGAACTTAGTGGTGAGTGAGGCGCCCCAATAAACTAGGAGATAGAAATGCCAGGCCCCAAAATGAAATGACTTTCTGAGGTTCCTTCGAACGTGACGTATTACCATGTTTTCCCCTAGTGCTCTGGCGCTGCTTCAGCACCGTGGTGATATTCCTTTTCCTTCTGGATGAGCAGACGAGTCTACTAGTGCTGATCCCTGCTGGCATCGGAGCAGCCATTGAAGTGAGTGTCCGGGAGGGCCCAGAAGCCACGGGCAGATAGTTCAAATTTTGTTTGCTACAGTCTAGTGGCCCTCAAGGCACTTGTGAAAGTTCTCTGAATCCTAAAATACGAGAGCCTTTATTAAAACATGCATGCTTTCACCTGAGGGGTCAGATCAGTGCTGATGGTGCGGGTCTTAAAAGACCATCAGGCTGAGCCTGGAGAGACCTGGCAGACATGGCCCCCGGACTCTCTCTTGGCCCAAAACTAAAATCGTTCCTGAGGCCAACTTTTCAGACAAAGGTTAGACTGGACTATGGGACATAAAATGTTACTTGTGAAGGGTGTGCTTCTTAGTTTAAGTAGATACATGAGACTAAATAGGCAGCTTCTGTCCGGAGGTGCGATGAGAAGGCAGAGAGGGTCAGGAGCTGGTTGAATGGACGTGGGAAATCCAAGGTGGAAAGGAGGAGTGTGCTGTCACAGTATAGGGAGAGCAGTTAGGGTCGCATAACAATGTGTGTATATATTTGTGTATGAGTAACTTGAATTGTAAATTTTCACTTACAGCAGAATAAATGAAAAAAGACTGTCAGGAAAGGTAGGTAGCTGCTGTAAAAAGTCAACAAATTGAGAGCAGGAAAAGATGGTTGTTGATGGATGTTTGTTTTTTCTTATAAGCGTCAGCTGAATGAGATTGCATCCGTCAAGCTGATGGGTTTTAACAAGCTTGACTCTCCTGTGAGTGTGCTGCACTGGGCACTGTAGCGAAGCAAGATGTGGCCTCTGCACTCAGAGCACTTACGGTGTGAGTGGAGATTTGAGACAGTCCGGTGGTGGTAGTTGAAGTCACTTGGCACCACACGATCCAGGCCTGGCTGTGGGGGCTTAGGAAAGGGGGAGCTCATGGGACAGACCAGGCTTGGGGGCAAGCCTCGAAGGATGGTGACAGGGCCTGGGAATGAGGAGGAGACAGAGGGTGGATGAGGACGGCTCTGTGTGCACACTGCCCCTTTGACAGTGAGTGGGCATGGGACGCCCTGCGCACTGGGACAGGCAGCGTTTGCGCCAGGCCTGCTGGCGGTGCTGAGGGTGTGCTGTAGGACAAGAACCATAGCTGCAGTGCCCGCCAAGGGAGAGTGGGCTTAAGCCATACTGGAGCAGCCTGTGAGTCGAAAGTCACCACGTGAAAACGGATCAGGAAGGCAGTCACGATGGTGCTGATGTCAGTCAGTGATGGCGGTCAGAGTGCGGCCGTAGGACAGTGATTGGGGCATGGATCCCAGGGAGATGGGCGCTGGTAGGACTGTGAGGACAGTGAGTGGGGCGTGGATCCCAGGGAGACGGGCGCTGGTAGGACTGTGAGGACAGTGAGTGGGGCGTGGATCCCAGGGAGACGGGCGCTGGTAGGACTGTGAGGACAGTGAGTGGGGCGTGGATCCCAGGGAGACGGGCGCTGGTAGGACTGTGAGGACAGTGAGTGGGGCGTGGATCCCAGGGAGACGGGCGCTGGTAGGACTGTGAGGACAGTGAGTGGGGCGTGGATCCCAGGGAGACGGGCGCTGGTAGGACTGTGAGGACAGTGAGTGGGGCGTGGATCCCAGGGAGACGGGCGCTGGTAGGACTGTGAGGACAGTGAGTGGGGCGTGGATCCCAGGGAGACGGGCGCTGGTAGGACTGTGAGGACAGTGAGTGGGGCGTGGATCCCAGGGAGACGGGCGCTGGTAGGACTGTGAGGACAGTGAGTGGGGCGTGGATCCCAGGGAGACGGGCGCTGGCAGGACTTAGAGCCAAGAGTCAAGGTCTCATCCTAGTCTTCCCCCAGGTACCACGGAGTGGTAGGGGAGGCTGACCTGAAGGCAGGTGCGTCACCCAAGTGCCCCATCTGTGAGGGAGCTGCAAGTGAGACGGGCTTCCTGAGATTCCCCCGAGAGGTGATTGCAGAATCCACGTGAGCGCATGAGGTCACTGAGCGCAGGAGTAGAGGGCAAGGACCCGAGGCCCAGGGCAGTGTCCAGACTGCAGGCAATAGTGCAGAAAGCAAGAGCAGTCAGGCTGGGAGGCCGGCCATGGAGGAAGCGGGGCCCAAGCAGTCAGAGGCCACCGACTGGGAGTCCACCTCTGTCTCTCGCTCAAGTATTTAATTTGGGCCTCTCTTGAGTCTTGGCGTCTTAGGTTTATAATTTTTTCATTTTTTCCTCTCAGCTATGGAAGGTGAAAAAGGCATTGAAAATGACTATTGTTTGGAGAGGCCTCAGACCTGAATTTCAGGTAAATCTTTCACAATGACTAACCCCATGTCCTCTCTGAGGAGCCTGTGACTCTCTCCGCTGTCCCGTCTGCGTCCATCTTGCCCTTCTGTTCCTGCGTACCAGAGTCGTGGGTGTCGTGTTTGCACCCCTCTGGTAGGCACTGAGCTCCCTGGGGGTTGTCAGTCATCTTGTCCGATACAGTGTTTCCTGTCAGCAGAGGAGTTGACGATGATGCCAGAGGTGCGTGAGGAGAGCTGGAGCAGAGTCTGGCCAGGCCGTGCCATCGCTCTTGAGTTCTCTTGCTAACGGAGCTCCGCCATAGGCTTCACACTGGCTTTCTTATCACAGCTAGGTCTTCCTCTGTTCACGCAGTCTCCAGTCACACGACCTATATTTGACCCCGCTCGAAGCGAGAGTTAGCCCTTCTGTCAGAACCTGCTGAAAGCTGGTCCCTGTTCTGCGTCCAGGCCTTCACTTATCTCCGTGCCCCTGTACATGGGGTAACACTATTGAGGAGTAAAGCTCAGGCCCAATTCCCAAAAAGACAGTCCCTTCTCCCTTCTTTTAAGGCTGTAGTTATTCCCAGTAACTAAGTGTTGATCGATTTCCCAGGCTGTTCAAGGCTGAGAATTAAACGTCAGTTTGAGATTTACAGTCATGGAACATTCTACTTTCTGTGAAGTGCTTCCACTGAGTCAGAACCTCACAATTTCACAGGGTTCAAGTCTTCCAATTTCTAAATAGACCGAGGACAGAAAGTTCAGAAAATATGACGTAGTTTGGTGTATTCTAGTAATGGCCCAATGAATTCACATTTGGTGATGTATAGCACTGTGTATAATTCAGAGCACTGTCAACAGTACATCTGTAGAAAGGAAGTGTTTCCACTGTAAGGAACCAACAGAATTTGAAATGTCGAGCAGCTCAGGTCAGTAAAACACACCCTAGTGGGCCGTGGTCCCACCCACGCGTAACACCTGGTGTGGCTTGGTGGAAATCCAGGTGCCAAAGTGAAGGCTGGACGGCCCTGTACCAGACGGTGGCTGAAATGCCTCCCCTTGGGGTCACTGCTCTCCAGGGTAGGAGACGTGTTTTGTCCAGTTTGTGAGTCCCTCCGTGGCTCCGTGAAGGGACCAAGAGAAGGCACTGATGACGGCTCAGGGAAAGAGCCCGGTGGCCCTGCCTTTGTTGGCATTTCCTGAGTGCGTGAGCTGATGGCAGACGCCCACCCGGCCGTTTGTTAGCTTCATAGCCACGTGTGAAACCCTTCGTTTCTTCAGTCATAACTATCACTAGGTCTGTAATATAACTAAGCTGTGCTCATATATTCCTTCCTTAGACTAATTAAAATTGTCTTGTTGAATTTTAAAACAGTTTGGCACTTACAGTGAATCCGAAAGGAAAACTGAGGAGTACGATACTCAGGTAAGCCTGGGTGGTTTGGGTCGGAGTGTGCACGTATGCAAATAAAGATAATCTAACGTCCTAGCAAATAACACTGTTACTGTTAATTATAAAACAACAACAACAGACGACCTGGGTGCTGTGGCGGTGATGCCGACTCAGGGCGCCCCCAGGTGTGTCAGAGTAGAACTGCACTCTAGGGTTTTCAGTGGCTGATACTTTTTTTCTTCCAAGATGCCTCGGGGTGGACTTGAACTGCCAGCCTTTTGGTAAGCAGCTGAGCGTTTAGCCGTTTGCGCCACCCAGGGACTACTGTAACTGTACAACATGGGGGAAAATAATTGCTTCCTTGACATGGTGACTGGCACTGTCTGGAGCAGTGACCCCAAGTGTGTGAGCATGTGGAGCCTAAATTTCAGGCCTGGGAAAGAAGGGATGGTGAGAGATTCTCCCTCATTTCCCAGTGCTTGCAGGTAAACCAGGCCGTGCCATCGCTTACGGTGGGGAAACATTCGTTTTTCCTATAACAGATTCTCTCCACCCAGTGTGTCCACGGTGACAGTCACGGGCAGGTCTCACTTGGTCGGCAGGGCTATGGGTCGGCCAGGCTGCATGGTGCGCCGTGCGAAACGCTCTGTGTGGGGAGGCTGCTGTCACCAAACACTGTTTAGGGAGCTGGACTTCTGAGTTGGATTTAATGTAACATTTCTTAACAAAGGGATGGTTTATTTTATAGCTGAAGAGTCATACCAACTTGACAGCATCTTACAGTAATGACAAGGCATCAGTTTACACTCCAGTTTTTATTGAGATTATACAAAACTTCACATCAGGATAAAACAGTTATATTAGTACCTCATGCAGAAGGCTCTCTGAGTGTATACTTTCCATTTTGTTTATTTTTTGTTTATTCTGTGATGAGTCATAGATTTTGTGTCTTTTTTGCTTATTTTTGATTGAGATCGATTAGTTCCATGAACTCCATTTAGAGAGTTGTAATGCTTGGAATATTTAACTGGAGATTAATTTTGTTTCCTGTCAGGCCATGAAATACTTGTCTTACCTACTCTATCCTCTCTGCATCGGTGGAGCCGTTTATTCACTCCTGAACATCAAGTATAAAAGGTAGGAGGCTGTAAAGACCTAACACCTGTTAACACTTTTCAGTGGACACATGTGTCTGGAGTTACTGGCTGGCTCACGAAGTTTAGTGCGTGAGTGTGAAGCAAGCTGCGCCTGGCGGGGAGGCTGGGCCTGGGGTGGGCTGGGCCTGGTGGTGCTGTGCTCAAACCATGTCAGTTTCAGTCTCTGCCCTGCCACCTGCGGCTGCTGTGGGGCTTTGGACAAGGCAGTCTTGGTAACAGCACCGCACTGCGGTCATGGTGAGGACAGTGGGTACTCAGGGGCGGTCTCGCCAGTAGCCCAGCTCTGAGCCGAAGACCCAGTTGTGGGTAACTAATGACCTTGAGCTCAGCAGAATTCTGCCTCCCTTTGCCCGCCATTCCCCGTGCAGTGGCATGTAGTCACATCGTCCAGCCTGGGGGATGCAGGCTTTCTCCTACTCCAGCACAGGTTTGTCGGATGGGGTCGGATAGACCTTGGCAAGGGAAAAGGCTGCTGACTAACTGCGGCTGCCGTGTTCCAGGGCATCAGCGAGGGAGCGGACTTGGACAGGGACGAGGGTGCAGTGCTGGCGGCACGGTCTCAGTCAGGGAGGCCGGCCTTGACAGCTGGGCACCTGCAGCTGCTGCTTGGCAATCTTGTGACGTTCCTGTAGGGACAGCAGTGCCCTGCCACGTGGGCTGTCCTGGGGAGCCTCTCGCCCGCCTTTCCTGTTGGCACAGGTGTCTGTACAGGGTCCCCTTGATCCTGCCAGGCCTCCTGGGGGTGCCGCTGTGGCAGCAGGCAGATCTAAACGAGGGGCAGCTTGCTCCCCCGGCACTTCCCTGGCAGCCCCTGGTGTTCCCCAGTGTTCAGATGCCACAGCTCTTGTTAAGGCGGCCGTTCTTCCCTTCCCTGGCAGCACTAGAGTTCTCGAATGTTTATGAAAGGGTTTTCATGAAAGAGTCACTTTTAGTTGGTTTACAACAAGTATTCTGTGTGAAATTAGGGTTTTTGAAAGGTTAAAATACCTTTTTTTTCCCATTTTAGTTGGTATTCCTGGTTGATCAACAGCTTCGTCAACGGTGAGTAGTGTTTCCTTCCCATTTCAGTAGCGGCGTTTACACTTGTAGGTGCTGTTTTTATCGTCCCTGCACCCCGTCACCCACTGTGAAAGGACCTGGCTGATTGCAGTTGAGGTTTGTTCACTGCTGAGATGCCTCCACAGTGCACTGGGCTGCTGCTCACACGTGGCGCCCAGAGCTGGAGGCTGAGCTCTGTCCTGGAGGCTGAACTAACGGTGCTCCTAGACTTGTAGCCACAAGCCAGTGTCTTTTCTTCGTGGAAACAGTTAAACATAAGCACTGAAATAGTACTGCCTTTCACACAGTTACGTGCTGTTAGTTGCCGTCTAGCCAACCTCGTCTGCACAGGAGACAGCTCTGTGGAGTATTCAAGGTTGTGGCCTGTCTTCTGAGGTGCCTCTGGGTGGCGTTGAACCGCCAGCCTTTTGGCTGTAGTTGAGCACTTAACTGCTTGCGCCACCCAGGGACTCCTTATGATTCCTTAGAGCAAACTAAAAAAACCAAAACCCAGAGTATATCGTGTGACTTTGTACAGACATTCCAGAATGATCTAGCCAGTCCCCTGTGAATAAACTCACGTGGACTCTGGCTCAACCCCAGTGGTTAGGTTCTGCCCTTCTGCGTCCTGAGAGGGAGGGTGCGCTTTCCTTCTTGCAGGGACTTGTTTACTGCACTTGGCTGCTGTGTGCATCCCACCTACCCCACCAGCCTGACCCTAATGGAAGCTTCTGTTCTCTCTGGGAAGTGGCCTCACAGACCTAAAGGCCAGCGGCACATCCCACAGCCAAGCAGAATACAACAGCAGAAAGCTGACGGGCCCGTTGACTGTTGTATTCACCAGGGTGGGATTCCAGTTGTGATACTCCCTCCCTCCCCTCTCTGTCCCCAAGGCAGCCCCTGGGGGCTGGAAGCTGAGGCTTCACCAGCTTCCCTGTGAGGCCGGCTCAGCATCCGCTTGTCCACCGGCAGGAGCCATGTGATTAATAAAAAGAACTTGCACTCTGAAGTCATTCTTGACTGTTGGTAATTGACCAGCCAGAAAGCTCCATGGTATAGACCCTCAGTCTTTGAAGTCTGACATGAGATGTTTCCTGATGTGCGCGTCGGCCACGTGGTCACGCGTGTTGTCTGTCTTCTCCCTTAGGAGTGTACGCCTTTGGCTTTCTCTTCATGCTACCCCAGCTCTTTGTGAACTACAAGGTGAGAGCAGCGTTTCTGTCTGGGCACTTGCCCCCTTGTTCTCGTTGATGACTGATGACTGATCCTGTGATTGTGTCTTTCCACAAATCCGCACTGGCCGGTGGCTTCAACAGATGAAGTCGGTGGCACATCTGCCCTGGAAGGCGTTCACCTACAAGGTAGGTGGAGGCATGCTGTTTGGTCTGCGTGCGTGTTTGTGGGGCTTGCAGACAATTGTGTGCTCCTTGGTGCTCGTCTGCTTCTCCTAAAGCCATGGCAACCTCGTGTGTCAGAGGAGAACTGTGCTTCGTAGGGTTTTCAGTGGCCGAGTTTTCTGAAGTAGATGGCCAGGCCTTTCTTCTGGGCACCTCTGGATAGATTAGAACCCCAACCTTTTGGTTAGCAGCTGAGTGCGTTAACTGTTTGTACCACTCAGGAACTGCTTTTTCTAAAGCTTCTCCAATTCACACGTTTTACCCTTAGGAAAAATACAGCAGGGGAAAGTGCCCTGTGTTCATATACGCTGCAGATCCTGAGCGGTAACACAGGTGTGCGGTATTCATACTCATTTTACTCCCTGCCTCATTTCCCCCAAACCATTCTAGGCGAAAAATAGAAAGATTGGTTTTCTTTTCCTGACATAACACAAATAAAAGTAAAATAAAATGATGGGTCCAGTTACACAGACTGTGTGGAAATCCCCCAGGGTCAGCCTGATGCTGGAAGTTTCTGGCGAGGCCTGGGCTTCCACATAGGGAGAAAGAAACTGAGTTAAATGTGTTTTTCACTTTTATGAGGTAAAATTACATGTTCTGAGAAGAAGAAACAGCCATTCTCTTCTTCTTGGTAACAGGCAGGTGCAGTTACCCGTGTTTCGAGAACAGTCCTCCTCAGCTTCCCTCTGTGTTTGGAGAACCCAGGCCTGGTGCTTGGTGTAGATGCCCTGAGACCCCAGCGCAGGTGGAGACTCATCCAGAGGGCTGCTGCAGGGCCTGTTCTTTTTCATGCTCACTTGGTCCCAGGCCATTGGAGCCCTAAGTATTTCTCCACATGGTTTTTTCTGCCTTCTTTATTGCTGCTCTAAGGGGTCGTTTATTTTTCAGCATGTAAACTGCAGCTTATTTGCTGTAAAGTAATTTGCTCATTTATGAGGTTACAGAGAGGGATACATTCTAGCCATTCCCTTGGGCGTTTTAAGTTGAGCTACAGTGGCCCTGTTGTCTGGCTTTGCAGGCTTTCAACACCTTCATCGACGACGTCTTTGCCTTCATCATCACCATGCCCACCTCACACCGGCTGGCCTGCTTCCGGGACGACGTGGTCTTCCTGGTCTACCTTTACCAGAGATGGTGAGCGCGCTGGCCACGCCCACTTCCGACTGTGTTTTAGGAGCGTGGGGCTGTGGCTAAGTGGGTTTTTGTAAATACTTGCACTTATTTATTCGTTTGGGGAGAAAGAATATTTGCAGCTCTTGGTTTTTGCGTGTTGCAACGTTTCCGTTGCTGATGATATGACATGGCAAGAAATTCCAGCTGTTTGTATCACGTTTACAGTTTACAACTGTTTATTTCTGTTTGAAGCGGTTGGTTAACCACGGTAAGTGTAACGTCTGCTTGAAGTGGTTAAGTGTTCACAGTCATTGATAGTTAGCAAAGCACGAAGAAAATGATTGCCTGCCACGGTCCATCCTCGTTCTACACTGGTTTTCACAATACCTGATAAGTGCGCACTTGAGAGGCGCGTGCTCGGGTGTCCAGCCCCGGAGCCTCTGGGCCCCCCTGGAGAGTCTGCTGAGTAGGTGCGCATTGATGGCCATTCCCGTTATGGGGAGGCGTGTGAGCGTCTTTACCAAAGAGCGAGCTCACCGCGGGCATTTCATCATGCCATGGAAAGACCAGAGATGAAGTCTCAGGGACCTTTCCTCCTGGAGGCTGCCAGGCTGTCCACGGTGGAGGCTGCGCTTCTCCGTGCCCTCTGTGGCCGCTGGGCTATCTCCCTACTGCAGGAGAGGAGCCCCGCTTTCAGCAGCCCACTTAGCCTGCCTGTCCTTGCTCTGCGGGCCCTGCCCAGGTGAGGAAGCCCGCCTCCTCCAGAGCCAGCTGTGGGCACCCTGCGAGGTTCCACCCTCTCACCAACGCCAGGCTGAGTGCAGCCGGGCAGGCCTGAGGACCAGGTGTTCCAGGGGAGCCCCTGGGGCTGCCCTGCCTCACCCTCCAGGGCACACAGCACCCCTTACTCCATCCTTGGCTCCTCAGGCCAACGCATGGAGCCAGCGTCCAGAATCTTCCAGTGAATGTCACGTGAGGATCCTTCCATCTGTCTTTGTCATGAACAGTCACAAACGTGAAGTAGGGTGTGAGGTGCCCTCGGGGCCCCGCCTCACTTAGCGGTGTCACCCTGGGCCAGCTTCTTCTACCACCGCACCCTGCGTGATGTGAAGTAACTTACGTTTCAGTGCGTGTCTGAGAGACCGGCTGATTGTCCCATACCCACAGTGCCATCATCATGTGTAAACCACTGAGTGACTCCTGACTGTCATCACTCAGTGTTCACACTCCAGATTTTACTGATGTGTTCAGGTTGCAAGGTGGAATTGGGATCCAGACAAGATGCACACATTGGAAGGGCTGGGTCTTTCAAGTCTCCTTTAATCTGTCAGGTTCTGTCTCCTCCTCCCATACCTCCTGTGAGTTGTTCCTTGAAGGGTTTCCGTGTTGTGGGAGTGGGGTGCAGCCCGTTTCCTGGTCTTCTGTGCGTTGGTGGGATCAGTGGCCGCTGACAGTCTCTGCCCACATCTGTCCTTCCACCCAGGGTCTCTGCAGTGCTGTGCTTTCCCTCCATTATTGCAGTGGAGCCCTTTGCCGGGGGGCCCGCCTCAGTCCACTTCCTGTATTCACTGGCTGCCCAGCTCTTTCAAATGGCTGGCTGCCTGGCGGCCCCACGGGGGATCCAGCAGAGACTCACTAGTCTCCTGGGGATCTCTCGGATGCTGACGTACCTGGGGAGAGTTCATTTTCACTGTTAATCTGCGTGATGTTCACGCTGCCTGTCTGAGGCCAGTGGGGCCCTCCTCGGGGTGGCCCCAGGAGTCTGGTGATGCTCTGACTTTCTTTATAAGATATCCAGGCTCTCCTTGCACCTCTGCTGCTCCACACGGGGACACAGCCTTTTCCCCAGGGCCTTGGGGCCTTGTAGTGGGAAGCGGGTCAGTTTTAAAGCTGAAACTTCTGTATTTTATTGTTTGGGGGGCAATACAGAGCTCTAAGAAGCACGTGATGGGTCACTTCGCACAAGTTCTTGGACCTCTTCGTGCCTCGGATTCTTTTAAACTATGGTGGCACCATAGGGGCCTCTGGGGGCTCCTGGGAAGGTTAAAGCAATACAGTTTGCAAAGGGCTTAAAACTGTACTGTGAACATAGAAAAACTTCTGTATATGTTGGCTGCTGGTGTCTGGATCATTGGAGTTTTCATAAACGGTTGTCTACACTTACCTATAGTGAGACCTCTGAGTCCCACCTCCCCCTCTGACGCAGCTCTCCGCGTCCTCTGATTGGCCAGGCTTTCATTTCCCTGAGAAGTGGCACCTGCCTGACCTTCCAGAATAAAACATCAGTGGGGGAAGGGAGAGACAAGCCCCCAAAATACCTCCGCCTCCTGGAGGCAGTGAAACTTGTAGCAATTTCCATTTTATAATTATTTTTTTTTTAATTTTAATTGTGCTTTAAGTGAAAGTTTACAATTCAAATTAGTCTTTCATACGAAAATTTATACATACATTGTTATGTGACCCTAGTTGTTCTCCCTATACTGTGATAGCACACTCCTCCTGTCCACCCTGGATTTTCCGTGTTCATTCAACCAGCTCCTGATCCTCTCTGCCTTCTCATCTCACCTCCAGACAGAAGCTGCCCATTTAGTCTCATGTATCTACTTGAGCTAAGAAGCACTCTTCATGAGTATCATTTTATGTTCCATAGTCCAGTCTAATCTTTGTCTGAAGAGTTGGCCTTGGGAATGGTTTTAATTTTGGGCTAACAGAGAGTCTGGAGGCCATGTCTTCCAGGGTCCCTCCAGTCTTCAGTCAAACCATTAAGTCTGATCTTTTTACTAGAATTTGAGTTCTGCACCCACCGTTGCCCTGCTCCATCAGGGACTCTCTGTTGTGTTCCCTGTCAGGGCGGTCATTGTGGTAGCTGGGCACCGTCTAGTTCTTCTGGTCTCAGGCTGATGAAGTCTCTGGTTTATGTGGCCCTTTCTGTCTCTTGGGCTTAATTATTGACTTGTTTAACATGGTAGAATATTGGAAGATGAATCAAGAATGCTCACGAACTTCTCTTTAAAGAACAGTAGCCTATGGAAGTGACTCTGACCTGTGTCGTTCCAGGCTTTATCCTGTGGATAAGAGCAGAGTCAACGAGTTTGGGGAGTCTTATGAAGAAAAGCCCAAGTGGAAAGCCCACACAGACTGACGGTCGAAGGGCTCTGGAGACGCCGCTCTTGGACTGCCACTGGCTGTGCGTGTGCAATTCTGATTTTTCTTAAAGCAAAGAACAAGGTTTTGATTGTCAGTTGACTGAGTATTGTTGGAAGCTTTGGTGGGATCCCCTGGACATTACATCCTCTTCGTTGCCAAAACCTCTTTGGACGTTTCTCGTAGCTCTCTGCCTGCCTACCCGGTACGTTGAAAGGGCTGTTAGCACAGACTGTGCCCCGCCCCTGTGCAAACAGTGTACCTCTGTCCTGCTCACACGGCTGGCTGGCTGCCCCAGGCGGCCCTGCTCGGTCCCGGCGCGGGGCGGTGGGCACCGTGAGCGCAGCTCACAGTCCATCCTGCTCCCACGGCTGACTGGCTGTCCCCGGTGGCTCTGCTCTGCTCGGTGCCGGTGCCCAGCGGTGGGCTGCGCCAGCAGTCACGATGCCCCCAGCCCCTGCAGGTAGCCGAGCCCAGGAGCTCTGGGCCAGCAGCGCCGTCCAGTGGAGGCCAGGAGGACGTTGGATTCCCATTTCAAGCTGTTTGTTTTTTAACCTGCTCCTTCTGTGAACTTCTTCAAATGCCCACATACGTTCATTCCATAGGGACTCTCTGGGATCAAATAGGGTTTTGCTCTTTTGTTTAAAATTTTGATTATTTTAAAGCTTAATGTATGTATGTTTCTATTTTAAAATAAATTTCTCTGGCTGTAACATTTTTCTTCATCTGGTATAATATGAAGGATATTTCAGATGTTTAACCATTTTCCCTTTTCCCCCAAATTAACAACACATGATGTGTTAAAAGGATGAAATTTTTAAAGTCTCTCCCAAGCTTTTAAATCATGTTCTTAAATACTTATATCTAGTTCTTTCCTAACATGTTCACAAAAATTCCCAAATATTGCGGACATGCATTATCTCTCAGTTATTGAAGACTAAATGATCATACAGTGACAGCTTTAAAGAGGTGGAACTCGACGCGGCTGCGTTTTTCCAGGTCTCACAAGTTTCCCGCCTCTGACAGTGCAGTCTCACCACTATTCTGTCACCCTCTGTTACTGGAAAATATTTGTGTTTTCCTTTTCTGACAAGTTTCTGCCTTACACAGGTTCTGGCTTTCACAGGTTTTACTGTCCAATCATGTCTGGCCAGATGAATTGTATTTTTGTTTGAGAAATCGAGAGATTGAGAGAGAGAGGTAGAATAGGAAAACGTCTTGAGAAACAGTATGGTAGGGCAGGATTCGGTGAATAACAGTTTAGTAACGTGCTCGGTGAAAAACTATTTCTAAAGTGTGCCTTTAACCAGTGTGCATGAGCGTATCTGTAGGTGACTGTGTGTGCATGTGAGAATAAGTGTGTGCATGTAAGGGTTGTGCATATGAGAGCATGCATGTGTGTGTATCTAAGGGTGTGTGTATCCATGAATGTGCATGAGGGTGTGCGTGTGGGGGTGTGAATGTGAATGAGTGCGTGCGTGTGAACGTGTGTGCATGGGATGGTGTGCATGTGTGCGAGTGTACATGTGAATGTGTGTGCGTGTGATGGTGTGCATGTGTGTGCGTGCATGTGAGTGTACGAGTGAATGTACATGTGAGTATGTATGTGTGTGTGAATGTGTATGTGAGAGTATACATGCGAGTGTGCCTGTGGTGAGCTGTCGTTTGTTGGCACCCACCGGTGTCATCTCCGCCCATAAAGCCCGGGGGAGATAGGTCCGAGCGTCAGTCTTGTCCTTGTGGGTTGAGCTCGGTTCTTGGTGCTCTCCTCATTCTCAGAGCACGTTGACTTCTCAGGAAGTTCATCGCAGGCGCTCGTGTTCCCGTCTGTCTTCCTAGATAGTAATGAAACTGCACAGGGTGCTGGGCCCTCCTTTGCAACTGGGTCTCTGCATCTTGTGTCTGGGTGGGTCTGCTCTAGATAGAAAACCCCTTCATTTCCATGGACTAGACAAGCCACTACAGGATGGTCATTGAAGCTGAAATTCAACTCTTAAGTGCTTGTCAAGAAACCTTGTCCATTAAGGTGTTGGAAACGTCACTCGAGGATTTAGAGGAAAAACTGACTGGTTTCAAGTTGTAATTTTTTTAGTTTTATCAGTTAAAATGCAAATGCAAATCATACATTGTCTTATAATCAGTTACTTAGAGTAACCACCATCTGCGTATCGTGCCTTCCCTGAGGTGCACTTAAAGCGCCTTATTTGCAAGGTCAGTCTACCCAGTGAATTTATATCTCCTCCACAGCCCACAATGTGGAAACTTTTTCTTTTCGGGGGGCGGGGGACTTGCTTTATAAAATATGTATTGGCTTCAACTGTGTAAGCGGAATTCTTCATCGAGCACGTTTTAATATGTCCATAATTAAAGTCATGTGTTTCCAAACTTCCTTTACAAATAGACTGTGGTGTTGCTTGAGGGACTTTTTTGACGCTGGGGTTGGGTGCCAGTTCCAAATGTCTTTGGCTCTGTTTTGTTTCTCCTGCAGTCTCACAGGTGACGACATGCTGGAGTGGACTCAGCTCTCACGACGACAGCATTTTACAGAACTCACTTCCTTGAATTGGAAGCCTAGAAAGTGGTGGATTTAGAAGGGTCTCTTCAAGGTCTTCAGTGTCAATGTCAACAGCAGTCATTGGTGTCATGTTCTGGGAGCTGGTTCATTTATTTCTGAAGAAGGGTATTGGGCTGTAACAGAAATATGACAAGTGGACACCTTTAACAAAGAAATTTATTCTCTCACAGTCTGGGAGGCTAGAAGTCCGTATTCAGGGTGGCAGCTCCAGGGGAAGGTCCTTGTTGTCAATCTTCCTCCGGCCTAGGAGCTTCTCAGTGCAGGAACCCCAGGTCCAAAGGACACACTCTGCTCCTGGCGCTGCTTTTATGTCTCAAAAGAGAGTGAGATAAGACACAACCTAATCTTGTAGATTTAGTCCTGCCTCATTAACATAACTGCCTCTAATCCCATCTCATCAGCATCATAGAGGATTTACAACACACAGGAAAGTCATATCAGATGACAAAATGGACAATCACAATACTGGGAATCATGGCCTAGCCAAATTAACACACATCTTTGGGGGACAAAATTCAATCCATGACAAATGATCTTGGAGCATTGGTACTTGGTGACCCTCCAGTGCTAATTTTGAAGTAAGAACCTTTCTCGCCATGTGGGCTAGTTCTCCTCAAGGCTGCAAAAATCACATTCTTTTTAAAAGAATACTGTATATCACATATATATTAACTTCAAACATAATCAGTATAAATATAGAGCAATCTGTAATATGTAATTCAATATATAATCAACTTCAGCTTATAGTCAATAGTAAGTTTCAGATGGTTCCTTTTTAAAAAACTACAAGTGGAGCCCCTGGGTGATGCAAACAGCTAAGGCACTTGCTACTCACCAGAAGGTTGGTTTGAGTCCACCCAGAGGTGCCTCAGAAGAAAGGCTTGATGATCTAGTTTTGAAAGATTTGCCAATTTGGGCGGGGGGAGGTGACTACTAGTCCTGTGTGTTAAATTATTCATGTAAGGTTTCTTGAGTGTCTGCCTCTCCCATCTTTTCAAAGATGAACTGAAACTTAAATGAGTTTTGGGTTTGAGGCCTTCAAAGTCCTTTTCAGCTTTCAGATCAAGGGTTTTGATTTGACACTCTTGATATCCTGTCTTTTGGAAAAATGTTCATGGTAATGGCAGTGTTTTTTTTTTTTTTTAAATATTTTTGTTTTTGAGAATATACACAGCAGAACATACACCAATTTAACAGTTTCTACATGTACAATTCAGTGACATTAATTACATTCTTTGAGATGTACGACCATTTTCACTCTCCTTTTCTGAGTTGTTCCTTCCCCATTAACATAAACTTACTGCCCCCTAATTTCCTATCTTCTCTTTTGAGTTGCTGTTGTCAATTCGATTCTTTATAGATAGATCTTAAAAGAGCACAATGCTCAAGGCAGATGTTCTTTACTAGTTGAGCTAAACTATTGTTTACCTTTAAGAAGACTTTGGGGGATATTTTTTGTTTAAGATTTAATGATTATCTCAGGGCAGTAGTTTCAGGAGAGTATTAAAAAGCCCGTGGAAAATGAAAACAAGAAGCAGTGTTGCCATAGAAGAATCTGATCAAAAGGGGGAAAATGCAGAACAGAATTTCAAAATCTCATGGAGAATTTCTGGAGCCACGGAGGCTGGATGAAGCCCTGAAACTATTGCCCTGAGAACAGCTCAGAAAAGGAGGGTGAGAATGGTTCTACCACTTGAAGAATGTAATAAATGTCACTAAATTGTATATGTAGAAACTGTTGCAGTATGTTTTGTGTATATTCTCAATAACGATAACAAAATAAGATTATTTAAAAAAACAGGAGGCGGGGCCAAGATGGCAGAGTAGTAAGATGCTTCCAGTGGTCCCTCTTACAACAAAGATCTGAAAAAACAAGTGAATCGATTATATATGACAATCTAGGAACCCTAAATATCAAAGGCAAAGTTGATGAATCGGACTGTGTGGCATAGGGAGGGAGGGAGAAGTGGTTTGGAAGCAGCGAGGAGTCACCAGACCCAACCCTGTGGGAGCCAGAGCCCTTCAGCCCAGATCAGCTCAGGGTGCGCGGTGGGGCAGACAAGCAGTGGTGCTTGGGAGGCATTTTCCACATCGGGAGAGACCCAGCAGCAGAGAGTCTACTTGAGCATCCAGGACCAGTGAGAAGCAGCCCTTGATCAGCGAAAGATAAGTACTTGTGTCTGGCCTACCGCACGGATCAAAAACACCCCCCCAAGGGAAAAACGTCTCTCCCATTTACCTCCCTGCTCTACACTGGGTCTGAGACGACTTCAGCAATTGCCGAGTCCCCTGGGCTGGAAGTAAGACCCGTCACACGCCCTGGGCCATTCTCCAGACCTTAGAGAGGAAACAAAATACAAACGGGAAAAAATAATCTGGCTCCCCGAAGTCAAGAACTCAGTGTAGAAACAGCTCCTTTGCTTAGGCACAGGCATAAGGGATCTACAGTATTTGAGTACCTTTCCCCCTGCAGAGACTTGTGTGGGCCCATCTCAACAGTGTAGGCCCTCATTACCGCAGTACAACAGGGTATAGACCTGAAGTCTCACTTGAACTGTTTCAGTTGTGAAGTACCAGGTTTGTGACATTTGACACTGCTCTGCCCGTTAAGCAGGGTCTTCAACTACCCACATCAGGGGCATGAGGACTGATGTCTTCACCCATGCTACCTAGCCACCTGTGATATGGGCCCAAGAGGTGGCCCCCAGTCCTTACAGCCAAGAGCATTGGGTGTTCATAGTCGGGCTGCAAAACCCACCCACCTATGCACTCTAGGGAACAGGGACACACTTTCCTCCTGGACACGGGGGTGGCCATTGGCCCCCTGCCTTGCTCAGCATGTGTCCCCCTGCTGCAGCTAAATGCCTGTGCCTACACCAGTCACCCATGCCTGTCTAGGACTGTAGGTGAGAGCTTGCCCCACACACTTGGTGGCCAACTACCTGGACACATGAGCTGAACCCATACAAGAAGAGTGGGTGGACTCCTGGGTTCACATACTTAGTGGCAGTTCTGGTCACCTGGTGGCAGGACAGAGCTTCAGGGACATCGGTGATTGGACTAGCTCACATGAGCATCCTATTTGGCATATCAAAACAAGAAGGACACAGTAAGCAAACAAATAAATGTAATAACTTATTGATGGCTCAGAGACAACAGTCAATATCAAATCACATAAAGAGGCAGAACATGATGGTTTCAGCAAGCCCCCAAATAAAGAACCTAGAAATTTTTCAGAGGAAGAAAATTTCTTGGAATTACTGGAGGTAGAATACAAAAGATTAACATACAGAACTTCAAGAGATCAGGAAGGAAATTAAGGAAAACGCAGACCAAGCAATAGAGGAACTTAAAGAAGATGAGAGAATAGCATAATGACAAATTTAACAGGCTGCAAGAATCCATAGAGAGACAGCAATCAGAAATCCAGAAGATTAACAATAAAATTTCAGAATTAGACAACTCAATAGAAAGTCGTAGGAGCAGAATCGAGGCAAGGGAAGTCAGAATTAGTGAGATTGAAGATAAAGCATTTGACACCAAGTTGTTTGAGGGAAAATCAGATAAAAGGATTTAAAAAAAAATGAACCCCTAAGAATTATGTGGGACTCTATCAAGAGGAATAACCTACGAGTGACTGGAGTACCAGAATGGGGGGTGGGGGGAGGAGATAACAGAAAATACAGAGAATTGTTGAAGAATTGCTGGCAGAAAAATTCCCTGATATCCTGAAAGATGAGAAGATATCCAAGATGCTCATCGAACCCCACATAAGGTAGATCCCAAAAGAGAGTCACCAAGACATATAATCAAATTTGCCAAAACAAAAGATAAGAGAATTTTAAGAATGGCTAGGGATAAATGAAAAGTCATCTACAAAGGAGTGTCACTAAGACTATGTTCTGACTACTCAGCAGAAACCATGCAGGCAAGAAGGCAATGGGATGACATATATAAAGCCTTGAAGGAAAAAAAATTGCCAGCTAGAATTATACATCCAGCAAAATTGTCTCTCGAATATGATGGTGAAATTAGGGCATTTCCAGATAAAGAGAAGTTTAGGGAATTTGTTAAAACCAAACCAAAATTACAAGAAATACTAAAGGGAGTCCTCTGGTTAGAAAATCAATAACATCAGATAACAACCCAAGACTAGAACACAGGACAGAGCAATCAGATATCAACCCAGATAGGGAAGTCACAAAAATAAATCAAAGATAAAACACTGAAAATAGGGAAACAGACATGTCAATATGTAAAAGATGACATTAAAACAAAAAAGAGGGACTAAAAAATGTAGACATAGATTTTTCACATGGAGAGGAAGTCAAGGCAATATAAAGAAATAAAAGAGTTGTTTAAACTTAGAAAGATAGGGGTAAATATTAAGCTAACAACAAAGGAAACTAACAACCCTACACATCAAAATAAAAAACAAGAAAAATGTAAAGACTCAGCAAATTCAAAATCAACAAAATGAAAAAGATGAAAACACAAACGACTCAGCACAGACAATTAAGTGGAACAAAGAAACTGTCAACACAAAAAAGACATCAAAATGACAGCACTAAACTCATACCTATCAATAATTACACTGAATATAAATGGACTAAATGCACCAATAGAGAGAGAGAGTGGCAGAATGGATTAAAAAACACGATCCGTCTATGTGCTGCCTACAAGAGCACACCTTAGACTTAAAGACACAAACAAAAACTTAAAGGATGGAAAAAATCTATCAAGCAAACAACACTCAAAAAAGGTAGGAGTGGCAATATTAATCTCTGACAAAATAGACTTTAAAGTAAAATCACCACAAAGGATAAGGAAGGGCACTATATAATGATTAAAGTGTCAATACACCAGGAGGACATAACTATAATAAATATTTATGCACCCAACAACAGGGCTCCAAAATACATAAAACAAACTCTAACAGCATTGAAAAGAGAGACAGCTCCACAATAGTAGTAGGAGTCTTCAACATGCCACTTTTGGTGAAGAACAGAACATCCAGAAGCTCAAAAAAGACACAGAAGATCTAAATGCTACAATCAACCAACTTGATCTCATAGACTTATACTGAACACTCCACCCAACAGCAGCCAAGTATACTTCTTTTCCAAGGCACATGAACGTTCTCCAGAATAGACCACATATTAGGCTATAAAGCAAGCCTTAACAAAATCCAAAGCATCAAAATATTACAAAGCATGTTTTCTGACCATAAAGCCATAAAAGGAAAATCAATAACAGACAAAGCAAGAAAAAAAAATCAAACACATGGAAACTGAACATCACCTTGCTCAAAAACTACTGG
>NW_004444008.1:11681481-11685661 GCF_000243295.1 Trichechus manatus latirostris
TATCTTTGGCTATGTGTATTTTCACCAAAAAATAAAAGGTTGAGATGTTAGAGGGTTGACATGTTGTGGGGTTGTTAACCAATGTCATAAAACAATATGCGTACTACTGTTTCATGAGAAACTATTTGTTCTGTAAGCCTTCACCTGAAGTACAATAAAATTAATAAATAAATACCAAGGGGGGAAAAAAAAAAACTGAAATGATCCATACCTCCCACCATGCACAAAAACTAACTCAAAATGGATCAAAGACCTAAATAAAAAATCAAAAATGATAAAGATCATGGAAGAAAAAATGGGGACAACGGTAGGAGCCATAATACATGGCATAAATAGAATACAAACCATAAGTAACAATGCACAAGCACCAGAAGAGAGACTAGATAACCGGGAGCTCCTAAAAATCAAACACTTATGCTCATCAAAAGACTTCACCAAAAGAGTCAAAAGACAACTTACAGAGTGGGAAAAATTTCTGTCTACGACAAATCCGATCAGTGTTTAATCTCTAAAATCTACAAGATACTGCAAAACCTCAACAACAAAAAGACAAATAACCCAATTAAAAAATCAGGAAAGGATATGAACAGGCACTTCACCAAAGAAGATATTCAGGCAGCTAACAGACACTTGAAGAAATGCTCATGATCATTAACAATTAGAGAAATGAAGATCAAAACTACAATGAGATACGATCCCACCCCAACAAGGCTAGCATTAATCCAAAAAACACAAAATAATAAATGTTGGAGAGATTGTGGAGAGACTGGAACACTTATACGCTGTTGGTGGGAATGTAAAATGGTACAACCACTTTGGAAATGGATTTGGCACTTCCTTAAAAAGCAAGAAATAGAATTACCATACAATCCAGCAATCCTGCTGGTTGGAACATATCCTAGAGAAATAAGAGCCATTACACCAATAGATATATATATACACCCATGTTCATTGCAGCACTGTTCATGATAGCAAAAAGATGGAAACAACCTAGGTGCCCATCAACAGATGAATGGATAAACAAATTATGGTATATTCACATAATGAAATACTACGCAATGAGAAAGAAGAACGATGAATCCATGAAACATAACATGGAGGAATCTGGGGGCATTATGCTGACTGAATTTAGTCAGTCACAGTAGGACAAATAATTGTATAAGACCACTATGATAAGAACTCAAGAAAAGGTTTAAACACAGAAGAAAACATTATTTGTTGGTTACGAGGGTGGGGAGGGAGGGAGAGGGTTATTCACTAACTAGATAGTAGACAAGAATTATCTTTGGTGAAGGGAAGGACAGCACACACTACAGGGAAGTCAGCACAACTGGACTAAACCAAAGCTAGGAAGTTTCCTGAATACAATCAAACACTTCAAGGGACAGAGTAGCAGGGGCGCGGGTTTGGGAACCATGCTTTCAGGGGACATCTAGGTCAATTGGCATAACAAAACTTATTAGGAAAATGTTCTGCATCCTACTTTGGTGAGTGGCGTCTAGGGTCTTAAAAGCTAGTAAGTGGCCATCTAAGATGCATCAATTGGTCCCAACCACCTGGAGTAAAGGACAATGAAGAACACCAAAGACACAAGGAAAGTATTAGCCCAAGAGACAGAAAGGGCCACATAAACCAGACACTTCGTCATCCTGAGATCAGAAGAACTAGATGGTGCCTGGCTACCGCCAATGACCACCCTGACAGGGAACACAACAGAGAGTCCCTGATGGAGCAGGACAAAGGTGGGTGCAGAACTCAAATTCCAGTAAAAAGAGCAGACTTAATGGTCTGAGACTGGAGGAACCCCGGAAAGCATGATCCCTGGACTCTCTGTCAACCCAGAACTAAAACAATTCCCGAGGCCAGCTCTTCTGACAAAGATTGGAAGGGACTGTGGGACATAAGTGATACTCGTGAAGAGTATGCTTCTTAGTTCAAGTAGATACATGAGACTAAATGAGCAGTTTCTGTCCAGAGGCAAGATGAGAAGGCAGAGAGGTTCAGGAGCTGGTTAAATGGACATGGGAAATCAGGGGTGGAAAGCAGGTGTGTGCTGTCACAGTATAGGGAGAGCAATTATGGTCACATAACAAGGTATGTATAAATTTTTGTATGAGAGACTAACTTGCATTGTAAACTTTCACTTAAACTCCAACAACAAAACAAACAAAGGCTATGTATTCAGAGCTGGCTATAGCAAGAGAGTCAGCCACCATCACTTTCAGCTTTCAATTGGGAGAGACAGGAAGGCAGACGAGAGAGTGGGAAAGCTTCATTGTGGGAAAAGTGCAGGCTTCAGGAGTTTCCTGATTGGAGGTTGTAGGCACGGGGAAGCTGGAGGCACAGTATCCAGAAGTGGAATAGCCTACGTGATTGGTTACAGAAGCATATTTAGCTGTGTCTTATTGGTCCTAAGTTGGAAGAGGGAACAAAAATGAAGGAAGTTGTCAGTTATTAATCAAGTCCTGGCCTTTTGAGGCCCATTGCTACAGGGATTGTTGTTTAGCTTCCTGTACTGGTAGCTGCAGAGAGAGTGATTTGACTTACTGGCTGGATGCTGCAGATAGTGGCTCAGAGTTCTGTTTATATGTGACCTGGACATTGCTTGTTCATTCAGTCTCTCAATCATTCAGTCTATTTCACGTGATTATTGATCTGTTTTGGGTTAAACTGAACAATTTACTGTGCTGTTTGTCTACATGTTCTTTATTCCTTTATCTCTTCTTTGTCGTCCTGTGGACTGATTTTTTTAATTCCATTTTTCTCAGTTAATTTGGAACTTAGACATTTTCACTGCTCTCCTAGTAGCCCTTGGTTGCCCAGTCTAGTGTGTGTTGGTGCTTTGACATCCTACCTGAATGAAGAAGGAACTTAAGAGTATTTTAGCCCGATTTGCTCCTCCCCCATCTCATATACCCTCACCACGGCAAGCTTGACATGGTGGCTGGTTGGCCAGAGTTAGGACTCAGTGGGTTAAAATTTTTAGCAGCCTTTTGTATCATTGCCAATCACTAAGATAAGGATAAAAGGGAATGGGAAGGGGACGGGGATGGTTTGAGTTTATTGGTTATCCTCAATCTCCACTCTAGCTTAGAGGAGAGGAAGTACAAGATGGAGAGTCAAGAATACTTCGGGGAGGACGATGTTGAAGCCACTGCAGTTGGCATTCGAATCAAAACTCTCATAGAAAGTTGCAGAAAGACATCCCAACCCTGAACCTTGTCTGGGCAGAGTAGTGAGTGTGGCTGGCAGGCACGTCTGGAGGCCTGGGCTCTGACTGGACCCTGACTTTGGCTGTGCTGCTTATGTTCCTTGATGTGTTTGCTGGTGTGTAGAAGGATGGAGTTGGGACTCAGTGATGTGCCTACACCTGGGCCCTCTGGCACTCTGCCTATTGTTGTACTGCAGGCAGGGTACACCATGAAGAGGGGTCCCTGTTGACCATTTAGTGTCCTCTCCTCAACCCTGACCCCATCAGGGAGGTTTTCTGATTTCCCCCAACCTTTACCTGAAGCGGGGCACGGCTAGGAAGCATGGTTAGCTATGGAGAGTCCATGGGGAGAAGGAAAAGGAGGCAAAAGGGAAGACAGTTCCTTGAAGAGGCAGAGCACAATGCTCCCTACCTACCACCCTGTGCTGGCACGAGACCAAGTCAGGCACTGAGGCCACCCCGGGCTGCAACGCGTGGGTCTACCAGGTGAGCCAGCTTGGGTACATGCTGATTAAAGGGAGCAAACACTGCTAGGCTCTCCCTTTGGTATCTTCCTCTGGGCAACGTCAGTCTTCTACACTGTGCAGGTCTCTTCCTGGCAGAGGGAGTGACCCACTCAGATTTCCTGACCCCTGCAGGCTTCTCAGAGCATGCCATGCCCAGATTTGGGGAACTGGAAGTGGTTTGGGGTTTTTTGTTTGTTTGTTTTTGCTTTTCTAGTAATTAGATCTTCTAATATTTACCTTTATAACTGTATGTAACATACTTCTTCTTATGAGGAACCTGAACATAGATCAGGAGGTACTCATTTGAACCAAACAAAAGGATACTGCGTGATTTAAAATCAAGAAAGGTGACCTATACACCAATAAAGAGAATGATGAAAAGGAAATCAGGAAAACAATACCATTTATAATAGCCCCTAAAAAAAATAAAATACTTAGGAATAAATCTAACCAGGGATGTAAA
>NW_004444008.1:11685980-11699500 GCF_000243295.1 Trichechus manatus latirostris
CTGCCCTCAGAACCTACTATACAGCTACGGTAGTCAAAACAGCTCGTACTGGTACAACGACAGATACATTGACCAATGGAACAAAATTGAGAACCTGCGGTCACCTGATCTTTGACAAGGGCCAAAAGTCCATCAAATGGGGAACAGACAGTCTTTTTAATAAATGGTGCTGGCAAAACTGGATGCCCATCTGCAAAAAACTGAAACAGGATCCATATCTCACACCATACACAAAAACTAATTCAAAATGGATCAAAGACCTAAATATAAAGCTAAAAACTATAAAGTTCATAGAAGAAAAAATAGGATAAATGCTAGAAGCCCTAATACACATCATTAACAAGACACAAACCATAACCAACAACACACAAACTCCAGAAGATAAGCTAGATAACTGGGATCTTCTAAAAATTAAACACTTATGCTCATCAAAAGACTTCACCAAAAGAGTAAAAAGAGAACCTAAAGACTGGGAAAAAAAATTTTGGCCATTACAGGTCAGACAAAAGTCTTATCTCTAAAATCTACAAGAAAAGCCAACACCTCTACAATAAAAAAAAAAATAATCCGATTAAAAATTGGGCAAAGGAAACGAACAGACACTTCACCAAGGAAGACATTCAAGTGGCCAAGAGACAAATGAGGAAATGCTCGCAATCACTAGCCATTAGAGAAATGCAAATCAAAACCACAATGAGATACCATCTCACCCTGGCATTACTGGCAC
This sequence comes from Trichechus manatus latirostris, assembly GCF_000243295.1. Lineage (NCBI taxonomy): Eukaryota > Metazoa > Chordata > Mammalia > Sirenia > Trichechidae > Trichechus > Trichechus manatus. Next base: position 11,686,708 of record NW_004444008.1, read on the forward strand.
GAATGAAAAAAAAACTGGAAATAACAAATGTTGGAGAGGCTACGGGGAGATCAGAATTCTTATTCACTGCTGGTGGGAATACAAAATGATACAACCATTTTGGAAAATGATATGGCGCTTCCCTAGAAAGCTAGAAATAGAAATACCATATGATCCAGCAATCCTGCTCCTTGGAATATATCCTAGAGAAATAAGAGCCATCACACCAATAGACATATGCGCACCCATGTTCATTGCAGCACTGTTCATAGTAGCAAAAAGATGGAAACAACCTAGGTGCCCATCAACAGATGAATGGATAAACAAACTATGGTACATACACAAAATGGAGTATTATGCAACGATAAAGAACAATGATGAATCTGAGAAGCACTTCATAACATGGATGAAACTGGAGGACATTATGCTGAGTGAAATAAGTCAATCACAAAAGGACAAATATTGTATGAGACTACTACTGTAAAAACTCATGAAAAGGTTTACACACAAAAAGAAACAATCTTTGATAGTTATGAGGGATGGAGGGGGAAATACTAAATAGACAATAGATAAGTGGTAACTTTGGTGAAGGGTAAGACAGTACACAATACTGGGGAAGCCAGCACAACTTGTACAAGGAAAGGTCATGGACACTCCATAGACACATCCAAACCCCCTGAGGGACTGAATTGCTGGGCTGAGGGCTGTGGGGACCATGGTCTTAGGGAACATCTAGCTCAATTGGTATAACATAGTTTATAAATAAAATGTTCTACATTCTACCTTGGTGAGTAGCATCTGGGGTCTTAAAAGCCTGTGAGCAGCCATCTAAGATACTCCACTGGTCTCACCCCTTCGGGAGCAGGGGAGAATGAAGAAAACAAGATACAAGGAAAAGATTAATCCAGAGGACTAATGGACCACAACTACCACGGCCTCCACCAGATTGAGTCCAGTACAACCAGATGGTGCCTGGCTACCACCGCTGACAGCTCTGACAGGGATCACAACAGAGGGTCCTGGACAGCACTGGAGAAAAATGTAGAACAAAATTCTAACTCACAGAAAAAGACCTGACTTACTGGCCTGACGGAGACTAAAGACACACAGAGAGTATGGCCCCCAGACACCCTTTTAGCTCAGTAATGAAGTCACTCCTGAGGTTCACCCCTCATCCAAAGATTAGACTGCCTCATAAAACAAAACAAGACTAATGGGGCACAACAGCCCAGGGACAAGAACTAGAAGGCAGGATGGGACGGGAAAGCTGGTAATAGGAAACCCAAGGTCGAGAAGCGAGAGTGTTGACATGTTGTCAGGTGGTTAACCAATGTCATAAAACAATATGTGTACTAACTGTTAAATGAGAAACTATTCTGTAAACCTTCATCTAAAGTACAATTAAAAAAAAATTTTAAAGAAATTTCTGTCAGGGTTGTATCCTTTCACCATACTTATTCAATCTCTATGCTGAGCAAATAATAATCTGAGAAGTTAGCCTATATGAAGAAGAACGTGGCATCAGGATTGGAGGAAGACTCAGTAACAACCTGTGATATGCAGATGACACATCCTTGCTTGCTGAAAGTGAAGAGGACTAGAAGCACTCACTGATAAAGACCAAAGACTATCGCCTTCAGTATGGATTGCAACTCAACGTAAAGAAAACAAAAATTGTCACAACTGGACCAATAAGCAACATCATGATAAACGGAAAAAAGATTGAAGTTTTCAAGGATTTCATTTTACTTGGATTCACAATCAATGCCCATGGAAGCAGCAGTCAAGAAATTAAACAGTATATTGCATTGAGAAAATCGGCAGCAAAAGACATCTTTAAAGTGTTGAAAACCAAAGATGTCACTTTGAGGACTAAGGTGCACCTGACCCAAGCCATGGTATTTTCAATCATCTCATATATATGCAAAAGCTGGACAATGAATGAGGAAGACCAGAGAAGAACTGACTCCTTTGAATTATGGTGTTTGTGAAGAATATTGAATACACCATGGACTGTCAGAAGAATGAACAAATCTGTCTTGGAAGAAGTACACCAGAATACTCCTTAGAAGCAAGGATGGCAAGACTTCATCTCACATACTTTGGACATGTTATCAGGAGGGAGCAGTCCCTGGAGAAGGACATCATGCTTGGTAAAGTAGAAGGTCAGGAAAAAGAGGAAGACCCTCAATGAGATGGATTGACACAGTGGCTGCAAAAATGGGCTCAACATAGCAATGATTGTGAGGATGGCTCAGGACTGGGCAGTGTCTTGTTCTGTTGTACATAGGGTTGCTATGAGTCAGAACCAACTCGATGGCACCTAGCAACAACAACAACATACTTAGGAGCCCTGGTCGCTCAGTGGTTAAGTGCTCTGCTGCTAACCGAAAGGTAGGAGGTTCAAACCCACCAGCTGCTCTGTGGAAGAAAGATGTGGTGGTCTGTTTCTGTAAAGATTACAGCCTTGGAAACCCTTTGAGGCAGTCCTACTCTGTCCTGTAGGGTTGTTATGAGTCGGATTCGATGCAGCAACAGGTTGGTTTTTTTTTTTTTTTTTTGGGTAATATACTGAAGCACCTATATCTTGATTTGTCAGATTTAGACAGCATTTGCCACCTGCCCACTATGGAAGAGGACAGCATAGTTACATCTCCTCCTCTGCCCACTCTGCCACTTGAAGTACTTTATTTACCTTGTCGAGGACCATATAATCAGGAGCCTCATTCCCAGAGTGCAGGGAATGCCGCGCACTGCAGGTGGGAGGAGCGCACATTAGCACAACTACACTGGAAACAAATTGGCATTCCCTAAGAAAGCTGGGCATGCTTGTGTATAAGGCCCAGCAATTCTACTGCTTGGGCCTGAATGTCAGAACTCCTGCCCATGTGCACAGGGGACAGGCCTAGGGTTCATGGCTATGTGTTTCCAATATTGAGACCTGGAAACAATCTGGGTGTCCATGGCAGTGGAATGGAGATATCTGGCACATTTATAAAGAGTTCTGCTACACACCTAAGAAAATAAATGAATTTTAACTGCTCATATCAGCAAGGCTGAATTTTAAAAGCATAGTGTTGAGCCAAAAAAGCAAGTCCTTGGCAATTCCCTCAGTATGATTCTATTTATGTAAGCTTCAAAACTGAGCAAACTAAGCAATATGTTAATTTAAAGGTTCATAACAAAGGTGGTAAAACTATAAAGGAAAACAAAGAAATTACTATCATAAAGCCCAGGTTAGTTGGTTACCTTTGGGAAGGAGAAAGGGGAAAGCAGTTGAGGGGGGATGCTCAGGGAAGTCCAAACTGAGTGTCATTGTCCTGTGTCTTAACTCACCTGGTAGATAACTGGGCATCTATTTTTGAACATATATTTGTACATATTCAAAAAAGTTACATGAAGAAGTTACATGCATACATAATATAATACACACACACATACTAAAAATCTACAATCATTCCAGTGAATTTCATAAGGATTAGCAATCATCCTCAAATTTTTTGCTTTAGGGGTGAGAAATAATTTTAAATGCCTAAAATGTGTTCCAACCACAACTCCTTTTGTGAACAATTTGGCAATACCTAGGAAAGATGAAAATGTGCCTGCCATTTGAACACACAATTTCAGTTCCAGGTACATACCCTAGAGGAGCTAACACGTGTACATAAAAAAATATTTACAAGAATATTTCCAGTAGTAAAAGACTGGAAACAACTTAAAAATTTATGAACTTGAGGGTGGAAAAAGAAATTGTGGCATATCCATAGGACAGAATACCATGCAACAGTTATACTTCCACATTTATCAACGTGGATGTATTTGAAAACATGACTGTGTCAGTTATCTGTTGCCACAATAATGCTGCGTAACCAAACAAACCAAGCCCATTGCTGTCGAGTCAATTCTGACTCATAGTGACCCTATAGGACAGAGTAGAACTGCCCCAAAGGGTTTCCAAGGAGTGGCTGGTGGATTTGAACTGCCCAACCACTTGGTTAGCAGCCAAGCTCTTAACCACTGCACCACCAGGGCTCCATGCTGTTTAACAAACCACCTCAAAACTCAGTGACTTAAAATAATATGCATTTCTTCAGCCTGGCAGCAGCAATTTAGGCTGGGCTCAGTGAGGCGGCTCTTCTGTTCTCAGCTGGAATCACTCACATGCTTTGGTCTGGCTGACTGTTGAAGAATCCAGAATGGCTTTGGATGGAACAACTAGAGCAATCCAGCCCTTCTCCATGTGTCATATCCTTCAGCATACTAGCCTGGGAATATCCTCATGGTAAAGGCAGAGCTGCAAGAGCAAGGGCAAGACCAATCACACAAGTGCTTGTCAAGCCTCTGCTTACATCACATTTGCTAACATCTCCTTGGCCAAAGTCAGAGATGTGGCTGAGTTCCGAGTCAGAGTGGGAGGGCACCCAAAGTTACATGGCAAAGGGTATTCATACATAGGGGTGAAGAATTGGGGCTATTAATGCAATCAATCTACCATATTTCTATTGATCAAAAAACAAGTTGCAAAATATATATTGTATAATCCAGTTATACAAAGTTTAAAAGCATGCAAAACCAATATGACATATTGGTTAAGGATTATGGTTGTTGTTAGCTGCCATCAAGTTGGTCCCTGACACATGGCGATCCCATACACAATGGGATCAGACCAATGTGATCCAAAGGGTTTTTATTGACTGTTTGTTGGGAAGTAGAGTGCCAGGCTTTTCTTCCTAGTAAAATCATCTATGGGAATGACAGACACCAAATTGAGAATAGTAGCAAACTTTGAGGAAAGAGGGAGATGAATGGGATAGAGGGACATATACAGGGAGAGTCAACTATATTTTCAAATGTTTATTTCTTTTAAAAAAAAATCTGAGACTTCCATTCCAAGCCTTGATGGAGTAATGGATATCCAACTAGCCCTCCTGTCATCAACAACTATATAACTGGACATGAAGCAACTGTTCTCAGGTGCTGGACAAACCTGATGGTGCACAGACTCTGATTCCTGAGTGTCTTAGTCATCTAGTGCTGCTATAACAGAAAACACCACAAGTGGATGGCTTTAACAAAGAGAAATTTATTCTCTCACAGTCTAGTCGGCTACAAGTCCAAATTCAGGGCATCACCTCCAGGAGAAGGCTTTCTCACTCTGTCGGCTCTGGAGGAAGGTCCTTGTCATCAGTCTTCCCCTATTCGAGGAGCTTCTCAGGCTCAGGGACCCCAGGTGCAAAGGACGTGCTCTCCTCCTGGTACTGCTTTCTTGGTGGTATGAAGTCCCAATGTCTCTCTGCTTACTTCTCTCTTTTATATCTCAAAAGAGATTGGCTTAAGGCACAATCTAATCTTGTAGATCTCATCAATATAACTGCCGCTAATCCATCTCATTAATGTCATAGTGATAGGATTTACAACACTTGGGAAAATCACATCAGATGACAAAATGGTAGACAATCACACAATACTGGAAATCATGGCATAGCCAAGTCAACATATTTTGGGGGGATGCAATTGAATCTATGACACTGAGAGAAAGGAAACTCACAGGAGGCCCCATGATTGCCCAGCTCTCTATCTGGGGATGATTTTCCAACTGTGATGCAAAGACAGTGGAGGCCAAACACAGCATGGTGGTCCTACTGGGCTAAGGAGGCAGGCAGTGGAGTTCAGGACAGCTGAAGTGGCTGTGATCTGCAGAGTGGGAGATTGGAGAGAAGGTAGCTGAACAGAGAAAGGGCCTCCGAAGTACATGTGGGGATTCCTGCAAATCTGATTCTGGGGTCCAAGGTGTGGGGAGAGACTACTGTGGGCTTACCAGTGTATGGCTGCTATGAAGTTGAAAGCAGAATGGATACTAGTAGCACAGCAGTGCTGGGGACAGAGCGATGTCAGAGGACGCTAGAGTTCTGTCCCTACTAGAGTGGAGAGACCTCATGAACACCTTGCTAACACCTGGCATTCAGCTGAGACACCAGAAAGTCTCCACCTAGCAGTAAGGACCATGCTCTAGAGTAAGACCTACTCTATACTTGCTCTAACATAGTCTAAAACCAAGGCCTGAGAAGACTTGCAGAGGAGACAGAGTTTGAAGGATGAGTTCTACCAAGTTAAAGATGTTGGGAAACACCATAAGCTTTTCATAGACCCACCCTAACTAAGTGTATAAAGCAAACCTACACAAGTTCATGGTGATTCCTCAGTAACTGAACTGACTGGTAGAACAAGAGTCAATACTCTTTAGAATCCACAATCCCTATAATGAATTATCTACAATGTCCAGTATTCAATCAAAAGTCATCAGACATACAGAGAAGCAGGAAATTGTGATCCTTAGTCAAGGAAAAAAAAAAAATTCAGTCAATAGAAACCAAACCCAAAAGCCCAGATACTGGACTTAGTAGACAAATACTTAAAAAGCAGTTATTACAAGTATGTTTAAATGATTAAAGGAAAGTATATTCAAAGAATCAAGAGAAAATATGGTCTTAAGAAGTGAATAGATAGGAAATCTCAGCAAAGAAATGGAAACTATGAAAAGAACCAAATAAAAATTCTAAAACCAAGAAGTATACTAACAAGTGAAAAATGCACTAGATAATACTAACAGCAGATTGGAGATAGAGGAACAAATAGCAAACTTGAAGACAGATCATTGAAATTTTTCATCTGAAGAACATAGATAAAAAGTATGTAAGATAAGCAAGCAGAGTTTTAGTGGCTTGTGGAATAACATCAATCTATCTAACGTAAGTGTATCTGGAGTCCCCAGAACAAAAGAGAGTGCAGTGGAGATAAAAAAATATTTGAAGAAATAGTGGCCAAAAGCTTCTAAAATTTGATGGAAAAAAAAAAAAAAAAAACTGACTTAAAGAACCAGGAAACTCTGAGTAGAATAAATATAAAGAGAAATACACCTGAGCAAATCCTAGTCAAACTGCTGAAAAACACAGATAAAGAGAATATCTTGAAAGCAGCTAGAGGGAGGAAGAAGAAAACACATTACACACAGCGTAACAAGAATCACTGATGTATTAGAAAGATGGAGGCCAAAAGATAATGGAACAGTATCTTTTAAATGCTGAATGAAAAGAACTGTCAGCCCAGAAATCTATGCTCAGTGAAAAGAGCCTTGGAAACATGGGCAAAATTACACATTTTCAGATAAACCAATGCTGAGAGAATTTATTGTCAGCTGACTGCAACACAAGAAACGATAAAGGTTGTTTTTCAGACTGAAGGAAAAAGACACCAGATGGAAACTCCTCCTTCAGGGAGGAAGGGGGGCTGGAAATGATATAAAATCTGCAGATATTCCTTCTAAATATTGTCAAATACAGCCATGAGGGTATCATCAGTACCCAGAAGTACTCTATGATAGCTCATTATGAAACAAATCAAAGCATATTCCAATATACAGTGTCTTAGGCTGTGTTCTCTAGAGGAGCAAAACCAGTGAGGTATATATATATAAATATATAGAGATTTATTTCAAGGAAACGGCTCACACAATTGTGGAGGCTGGCAAGTCTCAAATCCGTGAGTCAGGTGTCAGGCTGGAGGCTCCTCCTGACTCACATGATTGCAAGGGCTGACAAACCCAAAATCTGCAGGTCAGGCTGCTAGCTTACAGGGTTGCGGGAGTTGGTGATCCAAAATCTGCAGGTCAGGCAGCAGGCAGAAGGCTTCTCACATCCCAAGAATCAGAGATCAGAGGATGACAAGACAAATGCAGGATCAAGAGAGAGAGAGCTTTGCCAGATCATTTGTTTATATCACGAATGCAGGCCACATCCCCAAGGAAACTCCTCTTCCAACTGATTGGCTGCTCACATCAGATCACAAAACGGAAGATGATTACATAGTGTCTGCAAAACCACTGAGAATCATAGCCTAGTCAAGCTAACACATAACATTAACCATCACATATGGTAAGAGCAGAAAGAGAATGAGAAACACGTGAATCCATGTGGCCACAGCTTGTTTTCGCCACTAACAGGATTTCCATCCCATGACTGCAGTGTCTGCTGTGGACTAGAATATTACAAGATGTTTCACTAGGCGAGAAACAATCAGCTTTTTGGTGCAATGTGCTCAGCTCCTTCTGATGAGAAAGAGAACATCATTAGGGTGAATCAGATGGGCCAGTCTGAGAGCCTCCACTGTAAAAGAGAATGGGTGGCCCCAGCTGTTCTGGCTTGGATTACTGAAACAATCCTCCTCTCTACCTCCTCTCTACCTGTTATGGATTAAATTGTGTCTCTCAAAAATATATGTTGGAATCCTAACCCCTGCACCCGTGAATGTGACCTGGTTTGGAAACAGGGTTTTTCCTTGCAGATGTTATCGGTTAACAAAGTTATACTGGAGTAGGATAGGCCCTAATTCCTTCTGAGTGCTGTCTTGTAAAAGAGGACAGACATGGAGAGTCACACATACAGGGGGAAGACAGATGCCATCCGATGACAGAAGCAGATGCATCTATGAGCAGCAAAGGAACTCCAAGGATTGCCAGCAGCCACCAGAAGCTGGGAGAGAGGCATGGAACAGTTCTTCTTTCAGAGGCCTCAGAAGGAATCAACAGTCAAGAACCTGATGGATAGGAGAGACCCAGCAGCAGAGTGTGTACTCGGCCATTTAGAACCAATGAGAAGCAGCCCTCAACTGGCAAAAGATAAGTACTTGCATCTGGCCTACCGTGCAGATCAAAAAAACACCCCCCATTGGGAGAAACCACTCTCCCATTTACCTCCCCGCTCCCTGCTCTGCACTGAGTTTGGGACGGCTTCAGCGATTGCCAAGTCCACTGGGCCAGAAGTAGGACCTGTCATGCACCCTGAGCCAATCTCCCAGCCTTGGAGAGGAAACAAATTAACAAACTGGGGGAAAAAAAATCTGCCAGCTTCCCTAAGCCAGGAACTCAGGGTAGGCACAGCTCCTTTGCCTAGGCACAGGCATAAGGGATCCACAGACTCTGAGTGCCTTTCCCCCTGCATAGACTTGTGTGGGCCCATTTCAACAGCGTAGGCCCTCCTTACCACAGTATAACAGGGTATATACCTGAAGTCTATCTTCAACTGTTTCAGCTGTGAAATGGCAGGTTTGTGACATTTGATGCTGCTCTGCCCATTAAGCAGGGTCTTCACTTACCCACTTCGGGGCATGAGGACTGGTGGCTCCACCCACACCACCTAGCCACCTGTAACATGGGCCCAAGAATAAGAGGTGCCCCACAGTCCTTACAGCCAACAGCATTGAGTGCTCATAGCCTGACTGCAAAACCCACCCACCTACATGCTCTAGGGAACAGAGACATGCTTTCCTCCTGGATACTTGGGGGCGGCCGTTGGCCCCCTGCCTTGCTCAGCACGTATCCCCCTGCTGCAGCTGGATGCCTGTGCCTACACCAATTACCCATGCCTGTCTAGGACTGTAGGTGAGAGCCTGCATCACACACATGGTGGCCGACTACCTGGACACCTGAGCTGAATACATACAGGAGTAGTGGGTGGACTCCTGAGCTCACATACTTAGTGGCAGATCTGGCCACCTGGTGGCAGGACATTGGACTTTCAGGGGTGCCGATGATCGGGTTAGCGCACACAAGCAGCCTATTTGGGCATATCAAAACAAGAAGCTAGGACACAGTAAGCAAACATAAAATAAATAAATATAATAACTTATTGAATGGCTCAGAGACAACAGTCAATATCAAATCCCATAAAGAGGCAGACCATGATGGCTTCAGCAAACTCCCGAAATAAAGAAGGAATTTTCTGGAGGAGGAGAATTTCTTGGAATTACCGGAGGTAGAATACAAAAGATTAATATACAGAACTCTTCAAGATATCAGGAAGGAAATTAAGCAAAACACAGACTAAGCAATAGAGGAACATAAGAAGATTAGAGAAGAGCATAATGACAAATTTAACAGGCTGCAAGAATCCATAGAGGGACAGCAATCAGAAATCCAGAAGATTAACAATAAAATTTCAGAATTAGACAACTTAATAGAAAGTCCTGGGAGGAGAATTGAGACAAGGGAAGTCAGAATTAGTGAGACTGAAGATAAAGCACTTGACACCAACTTATTTGAGGAAAAATCAGATAAAAGGATTTAAAAAATGAAGAAACCCTAACAATTATGTGGGACTCTATCAAGAGGAATAACCTATGAGTGATTGGAGTAGCAGAACGGGGTGGGTAGAGGAGGGGAGATAACAGAAAATACAGAGAGAATTGTTGAATATTTGTTGGCAGAAAACCTCCCTGATATTGTGAAAGATGAGAAGATATCTATCCAAGATGCTTATCGAACCCCACATAAGGTAGATCCCAAAAGAAAGTCACCAGACATATTATAATCAAACTTGCGAAAACCAAAGATAAAGAGAGAATTTTAAGAGCAGCTAGGGATAAATGAAAAGTCATTTACAAAGGATAGTCGATAAGAATAAGCTCAGACTACTCAGCAGAAACCATGCAGGCAAGAAAGCAATGGGATGACATATATAAAGCCTTGAAGGAAAAAAATTACCAGCCAAGAATTATATATCCAGCAAAACTGTCTCTCAAATATGATGGTGAAATTAGGACATTTCCAGATAAAGAGAAGTTTAGGGAATTTGCGAAAAGCAAACCAAAATTACAAGAAATACTAAAGGGAGCCCTCTGGTTAGAAAATCAATAACATCAGATAACAACCCAAGAGTAGAACACAGGACAGAGCAACCAGATATCAACCCAGATAGGGAAGTCACAAAAATAAATCAAAGATAAAACGCTGAAAATAGGGAAACAGACATGTCAATACGTAAAAGATGACAACATTAAAACAAAAAACAGGGACTGAAAAATGTAGACATAGATTTTTCACATGGAGAGGAAGTCAAGGCAATATAAAGAAATAAAAGACTGGCTTAAACTTAGAAAAATAGGGGTAAATATTAAGGTAACCACAAAGGAAACTAACAATCCTACACATCAAAATAAAAAACAAGAAAAATATAAAGACTCAGCAAATACAAAATTAACAACGATGAAAAAGATGAAAAGAAAATCCATAAAGAAAAATGACTCAGCACAGACAATTAAATGGAACAAAGAAACTGTCAACAAAACACAAAAAAGACATCAAAATGACAGCACTAAACTCATACCTATCAATAATTACGCTGAACGTAAATGGACTAAAAGCACAAATAAAGAGACAGAGAGTGGCAGAATGCATAAAAAAACACCATCTGTCTCTATGCTGCCTACAAGAGATACACATTAAACTTCAAAACACAGACAAACTAAAACTCAAAGGATGGAAAAAAATATATCAAGCAAACAACACTCAAAAAAGAGCATGAGTAGTGATATTAATCTCTGACAAAATAGACTTTAAAGTAAAATCCACCACAAAGGATAAGGAAGGGCACTATATAATGATTAAAGGGTCAATACACCAGGAGGACATAACTATAATAAATATTTACGCACCCAATGACAGGGCTCCAAAATATATAAAACAAACTCTAACAGCATTGAAAAGAGAGATAGCTCTATAATAATAGTAGGAGACTTCAACATGCCACTTTCAGTGAAGGACAGAACATCCAGAAAGAAACTCAAAAAAGACACGGAAGATCTACATGCTACAATGAACCAACTTGATCTCATAGACATATACTGAACATTCTACCCAACAGCTGCCAAGTATACTTTCTTTTCCAAGGCACATGAACGTTCTCCAGAATAGACCACATATTAGGTCATAAAGCAAGCCTTAACTAAATCCAAAGCACTGAAATATTAGAAAGCATCTTTTCTGACCATAAAGCCATAGAAGTAGAAATCAATAACAGAAAAAGCAAGGAAAAAAAATCGAACACATGGAAATTGAACAACACCTTGCTCAAAAACTACTGGGTTATAGAAGAAATTAAGGATGGAATAAAGAAATTCATTGAATCAAACCAGAACGAAAATACATCCTACCAGAACCTTTGGGACACGGCAAAAGCAGTGCTCAGAGGTCAGATTATAGCAATAAATGTACACATCCAAAAAGAAGGAAGGGCCAAAATCCAAACATTAACCCTACAACTGGCACAAGTAGAAAGAGAGCAGCAAAAGAAGCCCTCAGGTGCCAGAAGAAAGGAAGTAAGAATTAGAGCAGAATTAAATGAAATAGAGAATAGAAAAACAATTGAAAGAGTTAACAAGACCAAAAGCTGGTTCTCTGAAAAGCTCAACAAAATTGATAAACCACTGGCTAAACTGACAAAAGAAAAAAGGAGAGGAAGCAAATAGCCCATATAAGAAATAGGATGGACAATATCACAACAGACCCAACTGAAATTAAAAGAATCATAACAGAATGCCATGAAAAATTGTACTGTAACAAATTTGAAAACCTAGAGGAAATGGACAAATTTCTAGAAACTCACTACCTACCTAAACAAACACAAGCAGAGGTAGAATAACTAAATAAACCTATAACAAAAGAAGAGATTGAAAAGGTAATTAAGAAAACTCCCAACAAAAATAAAGCCCTGGCCTGGACAATTTCTAGAAACTCACTACCTACCGAAACTAACACAAACAGAGGTAGAACAATTAAATAAACCTATAACAAAAGAGGAGATTGAAAAGGTAATTAAGAAAACTCCCAAAAAAATAAAGCCCTGGCCCGGACGGTTTCACTGGAGAATTCTACCAAACTTTCAGAGAAGAGTTAACACCACTACTACTAAAGGTATTTCAGAGCATAGGAAATGATGGAATACTCCCAAACTCCTTCTATGAAGCCAGCATAACCCTGATA
>NW_004444008.1:11701069-11710894 GCF_000243295.1 Trichechus manatus latirostris
TAACAGACACATGAGGAAATGCTCACAATCATTAGCCATTAGAAAAATGCAAATCAAAACTACAATGAGATACCATCTCACCCCAGCAAGGCTAGCATTAATGCAAAAAACACAAAATAATAAATGATGGAGAGGTTGTGGAGGGACCAGAACACTTATACACTGTTGGTGGGAATGTAAAATGGCACAACCACTTTGGAAATCAATTTGGTCCTTCCTTAAAAAGCTAGTAATAGAAGTACTATACGATCCAGCAATCCCACTCCTTGGAATATATCCTAGAAAAATAAGAACCATCACACAAATAGATATATGCACACCTATGTTCATTGCAGCACTGTTCATGATAGTAAAAATCTGCAAACAACCTAGGTGCCCATCAAAGGACGAATGGATAAACAAATTATGGTATATTCACACAATGGAATACTACAAAATGATAAAGAGCAATGAATCCGTGAAATCTTATAACATGGAGGAATCTGGAGGGCGTTATGCTGACTGAATTTAGTCATTCACAAAATGACAAATATTGTATAAGACCACTATGATAAGAACTCAAGAAAAGGTTTAAACACAGAAGAAAACATTCTTTGATGGTTACCAGGGTGGTGAGGGAGGAGAGGGTTATTCACTAACTAGATAGTAGACAAGAATTATCTTAGGTGAAAGGAAAGACAGCACACACTACAGGGGAAGTCTGCACAACTGGACTAAACCAAAGCTAAGAAGTTTCCTGAATACTACCAAACACTTTGAGGGACAGAGTAGCAGGGGCAGGGGTCTGGGGACCATGCTTTCAGGAGACATCTAGGTCAATTAGCATAACAAAGTTTATTAAGAAAATTTTCTGCATCCTACTTTGGTGAGTGGTGTCTGGGGTCTTAAAAGCTAGTGAGTGGCCATCTAAGATGCATCAATTAGTCCCAACCCATCTGGAGTAAAGGAGAATGAAAAACACCAAAGACACAAGGAAAGTAGTAGCCCAAGAGACAGAAAGGGCCATATAAACCAGAGACTGCATCATCCTGAGACCAGAAGAACTAGACGGTGCCCGACTACCACCAATGACCGCCGTGACAGGGAACACAACAGAGAGTCAAGTCCCTGATGGAGCAGGGGATAGTGCGGTGCAGAAACGAACTGAAATTCTAGTAAAAAGACCAGACTTAATGGTCTAAGACTGGAGGAACCCCAGAGAGCATGGCCCCTGGACTCTGTCAACCCAGAACTAAAACCATTCCCAAGGTCAACTCTTCAGACTTAGACTGGACTATGGGACATAAAATGGTAATCGTGAAAAATGTGCTTCTTAGCTCAAGTAGATATATGAGACTAAATTGGCATCTCCTGTCTGGAGGTGAGATGCGAAGGCAGAGAGGGACAGGAGCTGGTTGAATGGACATGGGAAATCAGGGGTGGAAAGGAGGAATGTGCTCTCATAGCATAGGGTGAGCAATTAGGGTCACATAACAATGTATGTATAAATTTATGTATGAGAGACTAACTTGAACTGTAAACTTTCACTTAAAGTACAAAAATTTAAAAAACAACAACAAAAAAGAACCTGATGGACTTCTAGTCTCCAGAGACGTGAGAAAATAAATATCTGTTCTGTAAAACCACCCACTTTGTGGTATTTTGTCATGGCAGCCCTAGGAAACTAAGACACCTCACCCCACACACTGTTTCAAGGAATTTAGCTATACTCCAGTAAAAGATTCAAAAATATTTAGAGGAATTTAAAAATATCCATCATCCCACAGGGTGAAATTCACAATGTCTGACATTCAATAAAAAATTACCAGGCATGCAAAGAAGTAAGAAAGAACAAACCATAATGAGAAATCAATGAATCCAAACTGACCCAGAAATGACAAATATGATAGAATTAGTAAATATATCTAAAAAGTTATTAAAACTATATGCCACATGCTCAAGAAGCTAGAAGAAAAGGTCAAACATGTTGAGTATAGACATGGAAGTTATAAAAAGACCCATATCAAACTTACAGAGAAAAACTATGATATCTGAGATAAAAAATACATTGGATGGGGTTAATGGAAAATTAGACATTGCAGAAGAAAGGATTAATGATTTTTGTTGGTTTGTTTTGTTGCTGTCTACTCTTACTTATGGTGCTTTGTCTTCTTGGGTGCATGGAGATTTTATCATGTTTTCATATTTGATCAAACTTAATTTGTGGGACTCCTGAGGCTTAAACTGTTGATGATTTCTTCCAGGAAGATTTTAAGCTTGTATCTGACAGGAACCAGGGGTCTCTATGGACCTGGAACTCATCCAGCTCTTTAAAGGGTCTTGGTTTAATACAAGAATCTGAGGCTGGGGCAGCAGACAGAGGCCAGATAATTTAAGGTTTTGAAAGCCAGATAAAAAGTTTGGATTTCATTCTAGGTACAATGAGAAGCCCTTATCAGGTATTAAGCAGAATGTGACATGCTCTTATTTATGCTTTTCCAGGATTATTCTGGATGCTAGCTGGAGAATGTAGCCAGCAAGAATGGAAGGAGCTAGAAGCCTATGGCAATAATCCAAGCAAAAAATGATGGTGGCTTAATCAGGCATGCACAGGAATGGGGACAATCAAGGACATCTCCTAGTATTTTGGCTTAAATCTTTAAGTGGTGACTGAGTTGTATCTTAAACTTAAGATACAACTTACGTACTTAAAGTTAAGTACATAAAATTTAATTACTTAAAGGTAAGTACTTTTTTTAAAAACCAAGCAGTTTTCTTGGATAAATTCAGACACTCTGGTTTTGTGGTCATTTGCATCTTTTCTCTCTCTCCATCTTACCTTCACTGTTGCTCTTCAGAACCACCGCAGCCCCTTGGTTCATGGATTTGCTTGATCCTGAGTGTCGCTCTGTGACCCTGAGGAAGACTCCCTATGATGGACTTCATAGAGACACCCCCCTCTCCTGGAAAATATGGAACAGAATCCCAAATTCTCATGGAATCCAGACTTTCTGCAGCCATGGAGGTTGGATGAACCCCTGAAACTACTGCCCTGAGATAATCTTTAAATCTTTAACCAAAAATATCCCCTGAAGTCTACTTAAAACCAAACAATAGCTTAGCTTAACTAGTAAAGGAGGTCTGCCTTGAGCATTGTGCTCTTTTAAGATCTATCTATATGGGACCCAATTGAGAACAGCAACTCGAAAGATTAGACAGGAACCTTAGGGCAACACTGAATTTATATTAATGGGGGAAGAACAACTCGGAAAAGGAGGGTGAGAATGGTTGTACAACTCAATATAATCAATGTCACTGAATTGTATATGCAGAAACTGTTGAATTGGTGTATGTTCTGCTTTGTATATTCTCAACAACAAAAAAAATAAAATAAATTCTATTAAAAAAAAAAAACACCCTTCTCCCCAAATAGAAGCACCTGTGCTTTGATCCACAGCGAACGAGGATGAGTCTGGGGAGTAGAGCAGTGTGATCATCACAAAGATGGGGTGACTTAAAGTCTCAATTTGACAGGAAAATCCAACCTCTCAACATTGAAGTGGACGATTTTATCTTACCATTTTCTTACATTTCATCAAGTAACTTTTAAGAGTGCAGAAACCCAAAGATGTAAAGCAGGAACCGAGCTATGTTTGCCAAGGTGCGAGGATTAAATAACCACACTCAGAGGGATTTTTTTTTTGTCCTAAGTACGTTTTATTAGTTTTCATAAGGTGGTTTAAGGTGCAAGAGAAGGTAAACAAAGAGCTGGAACTGGTGTCAGGATGGATTAAAATGGCGCAGCCACTGAGGAGAGGAGATTAAAGGCTGAGTCCGCTACGAATATAGGATAACATGGCTGCTTTCCCTGAAGCCGCCAAACCATGAGGCTAAGCCATCAGAGTTCTATACTGGCTCACAACTTTGTCACCCTAGTTGAGGTCAGATTCCTGAGGCCCAACCCTCCCAGCACCCTTCCTCTTCAGGACATGTTCTTCTTGCTGGGCCGCATTCTCCTTACACCAGTCTGGAATGGTGGGGGAAGCATCAGCCTTGGAGCTGGAAAACCTAGGTCTGTGTCCTGGCTCTACCTCATATGATCCAGGATTTGCAAGAAGTCGCCAACCCCTGAATCTGTGAATCAAGGACAATGACATTGTCTACACTTCCCAAACCCAAAACACCAAACTTGTTGTTGTCAATTCCAACTCAGTGACCCTTTAGGGCAGAGTAGAACTGCCCTATAGGGTTTCGGGGGCTGTACTTTTTATGGAAGCTGACTGACACATCTTTCTCCCACAAAACAGCTGGTGGGTTTGAACCGCCAACCTTTTGGTTAGCAGCTGAACACTTAGCCACTGCACCACCAGGACTCCTTACTTACTTCCTAGGGAGGTCCAATGTTAAGGAAATAATGTGCACAAAATTGCTTTGTAAATTAGAAAGCTCTATAAAAATGAAGGAGCCCTGGTGCAATAGTTAAGCGCTTGGCTGCTAATGAAAAGATTGTCTCCATGAAAGAAAAGACCCGGCAATCTGCTCTCATAATGGTTTCAGTCTAGAAAACTCTATGGGGCAGTTCTGTTCGGTCCGATAGTGTTGCTAGGAGTCAGAATCAACTTGACGGCATACAACAACAATAACATATAAATGAAGAGCACTATTCACGTTATGTTTGTTGTTGTGGATGAATTGTGTCCCCCAAAATATGGGTTGAATTCCTGGCCTCTGTCCTGTGGATGTGATCCTGTTTGGATATAGGGTTTTCCTTTTGTTATGTTAGTGAGGTCATTGATATGGGCTATAAAATCAAAAGAGGCACCTGACCTAAAGCAAAATGGCTCATCTAATGCTAAGGCCAGCATAACCTTTCACACAGATTCAAACCTTGTGGCTTAGGAACCAACCCTATCATTAAAGAAATGTTTCCTTTTGCGGTCAGGCTAAGAAGGTGGATATTATGCATCATGAAGGCCATAATCAACACCTTATTGAAATTTTTTGTACTAGATCTCCTCTGGAAATTGTACGCTCTGGGTAAGGTAACATTTAACAACTTATTCCCAGCAACATCCGCCATGCAATTATTTGTGACCAGTCATGAGACCCCCTTGCAATTATGTCCCTTTTAGCCAATCCATGCATTCCAGCTATAATAATGTAACCAATAATGTCAAAAATCACTACTTTGCTTTTTCCTGCCCTTGACTGACCTCAATCACTGTAAACCAATCAGAATATTGTGTTTTGTAGTTTTGTACGACCCCTACAGCACTGAAACTATGTGTGATTTACACCCCCCACCCCGCGGTTTTTGTGAGCTTCAGACCCTGAGGCTTTCACGTTCCCCCTTTTGAATGATGCCTTGGCTTCAATAAATCTCTTTGATTTTACTTTAACAGAGTTAGGATTTTTTCTCTACAACATCCTAAACCTGGTCACTTCTGAGTTACAAAAAGACCAGAATAGATACAGAGAGAAACACACAAGGGAAGGCAGACGCCATGTGAGGATCGTCTATGAGCCAAGGAAAGCCAAGGAACGTCTAGAGCTAGCAATAAGGAAGGAATCGAAGCGGCTGAGACTCTGATTTAGACTTTAAGCCTCCAAAACTCTGAAAAAAAAAAGAAATTTCTCTTCTTACAGTCACTCACTGGTGCTATTTCTGTTACGGCAGCACTAGGTAACCAGGATACTTACCTTTGCCACTAAGAATTAAACAACTGCCCAGTAATCCCTTCATATGTGGCAAACCACACCAAAATTTAAAGGCATAAAATCACCATTTTATTATGCTCACAGAGCTTGTGGGTCAGAAGTTCTGACAGGGCAGAGCAAGGCTGACTTAACACTGCTCCCATTGTCTGGGGCCTCAGCTCAGAAGACTCAAGCACTGGGTTCTGGAATCTTCTGGAGGCTTTTTTGTTCACGTGCCTGGTGCCTGGGCTGACATGAAGGCTGAGCTCAGCTGGGACGGCCGACTGAATGACCACACACAGCCTCTCCCTGTGTCAGGAGTTTCCTTACGGCATGGTGGCAGAAGGCGGTCAGACTTCCTTCATGGTGGCTCAGGGCTCCAGGAACAGGTGTTCAAATGGTCAAGGTGGAAGCTGCATGGCCTTTTCTGACCCAGTTCAGGAAGTCACTTAGCACCACTTCCACCTTCTCTATTGTCAAAGCTGTCACAAGCCTGCCCAGATTCAAGTGGCGGGTAGAAAGAAGTGCCAAAGGAAGTGCAGCTACTGTTTTAAAACCACCCCCACAGCTTTCCATCAGAATCTCTTTGGTCACGTAACCCCATGATAGAACAATCAGTCCAGCTCAGCATCTGATACTGTTACCGCAATAACGCGGATTGGAGCTGCCTGTTGCGATAGCCAATTATGAGACAGGGGTGAGATAAGCAGCAAGAGTTTTAGTATATATCAATATATAGGAGACAGAGGGGAATAGATTCCTCCAAAAAACCTGTCTCTCCCACTGGAAATTGGCTGAAGGCTTTTACAGGGACAGGAATTATGGGTCTTAGAAGTTCATGTTAGCTCCCCCTTGAGGTGGTCACGTCCCAGATGAGTTAATCTTTTCTTGGGGGTTAACTGGCGACATCCTGGTTTTCTTGTCCCAAGATGGGTGTTTTGTTTGGTTTGTCATTCTTAGATCATTATCACTTGTTTTCCAGCCTCCAAGGAGGAACATCAGTTAATCTCAAACCTTTTGTAGAGACTGGGACCGGAGAGAGAAACAAGATCATGAGACAATGTGGTGTTTAGCAATGGGGAGTAAATAATAGTGAGCCGGGCCTATGCAGCCTCTTCCAATACTCTCTCTAGAGCTCAGAAAATAAATCCCCAATGCCTTCAGGTTAACGTTAGTCCAGTCAACTTGAGTGTCTTACCTCCTCTTCCGGAAATGACTGAGAGAATTGCAAAGTTGTTCCCATAAAAGGATGTTAAGTATTTCCTAAACCAGGACTTTGGGTGTACAAGACAGTGGGTGATGGATCTGGCCACCAGCATTCCAAGCGCGGCTCAGAGGAAACCACCTAGAAGCCACACTCACTGGGCTGTTGCAGGTTGGGTGTCTGTGTTGTTGGCAGTGAAACGGCATGGAAAAATGGAGTTGGATATCATCAGATGGCTGGCTGTCTCCTAGCCTCTGTCTACCTGTGTTTCTAAACAGGTGTGTGTGTGCGTTAATATTTTGCCTGGTGCCGAATCTACTGTTTATAAACACCTGGCCTATGCATTGCTTATTGAAGAAAACCTAGAATGGGATTTTGTTGTTGTTGTATTTCATCTTAAGCCAACAATATAATTTTTTTCTCATGTTTTTCAGTGCAACTATTTAAGACTAGCATTAGCTTTTGAAAGACAGTTACCTGTTCATTTAATAATGGAGAGGGTATTCTGAAGTTGTCAAGGATTTCATTTACTTGGATCCACAATCAATGCCCCTGGAAGCAGCAGCCAAGAAATCAAACGCCATATTGCATTGGGCAAGTCTACTGCAAAAGACCTCTTTTAAGTGTTAAAAAGCAAAGATGTGACTTCTGGCAACAAGGCGCTCTAGGTAGAAGCACCATGCCGTCCCTCCAGAGCAAAGATCCAAAAAACTAAGCCAAACAGAGAAAACAGCAATTCTGAAACCCTAAAACATCAAAGGAAGAGATAAAGAACTCAGCCAAGCACCAAATGGAGTGAGAAACTTATAGAGAATGGAGAGTGAGGAGAGATTCATGCAGAGGTTCCCTATCAGCTAAAGCAGCACGGATCCACCATCTTGGACTCCTATCAGAGACCAGCAAATAGTGGGTAAGAGAAAGCAGCTTCACGGAGCTTCCAGCAGGAGACTGAACAACTGGTAACTGGCGATATACACTTTCCCACCTCCCCACCCTTCTACACCCCCACTCGGCCTCCTCTGCTTCCCAGGGCCACAGCCTCTTGGCTGGGAAGCACCAGCTTCTTGGATTCCACCCGCCCGCACTGGCCAACTCCCTGAATGCCATTTGTTAGCTCCCAGTGTTGCTTTTTTCTGCTTCTTTTGATTTCTTCCTTACCTCTCACCACCTCCCCCTCCTTTCGCTCAAATACCTGGCTCCATGCACCATCTTTGCTTCTTCCTAAGGGGCTGTGGAGCTCCGTTCGAGTGTAGAACTGCTTCCCAGTCTGTGCTGCCATGCTGGGGCTTTTTTGTGTGCTTTGAATTGTTTGTTTGTTTTCTTTTTATTTTCTCGAGTTGGGAGTCCGTTCTGGCCAGGCAGTGTCGTGTGGCTTGGGACCTACCCCCTCAGCTTGCGCAGATATGCAGAGGGATCCCTGAGCGCATTTATTTTTTTGTGGGGTTTTTTTTTTCTGTTTTTTTGGGGGGCTTTTCTTGTTCTTTTTTTTTTTAATTTGCTTTG
This sequence comes from Trichechus manatus latirostris, assembly GCF_000243295.1. Lineage (NCBI taxonomy): Eukaryota > Metazoa > Chordata > Mammalia > Sirenia > Trichechidae > Trichechus > Trichechus manatus. Next base: position 11,709,453 of record NW_004444008.1, read on the forward strand.
TTTTCTTTTCCCTCTTTTTCCCTTTTTGTCTTTCTTCATTACTCAGTTTCTCATCTCTCTATACCTTCCTTGTCTTCCTGTCACCTGAATACCTGGCACTGAATACCTCTATGCCTTCTAGCCAGGCTGTACTGCAACACCTGGGAACAACTTCCCCAGACCTCATAGCTGCACTGGTTGAATCCCTGGGAGCTTTGCTGTTTTTTTTTTTTTTCTTTCTAATTTTTATTTACTCATTCTTTTCTTTTCTTTTTTGTCTTCTTCTTCCCCTTTTTGTTTTTCTCCATTTCATAGTCTCTCATCTCTCCACTCCAACGGCAAGCTCCCCTAGCACTCTTTTTTGTTTGTTTGGATGTTTTTGCCTCCTGTTCCTCTCTCTTCTCTCCCATACGCATTTTAGCTTCACACATCACAATCTCCTCCCTCTATCCTGCCTACCTGCACCATGAGCTTAACATCACACCATCAAGCAGCACAAACACTGCCTACAGGAACCTGCCCTGCACTGATTACCAACCCGCCCTGGTGGCTGTAGTAAGTGCCACAAACAACCCATCCCAGCAACTCCTCTTCAGCTAGACTTGCCCTGCTGTACCATATCTGAGCGACTGACCCTGCCAGTTGGAGAAGGAGGAGAAAAGTATCGTGCCCACAGATGAGCAAACAACAAAGAATACACAGCCTGCCTGCTAAGACATAGCCAAATTTAAAAAAAGGATGAAACAAACAAATCTACAATCAATAAATGAGAAAAATAACTACTGAATGCCCCAAAGACAGCAGACAATATCAAAATATTTACAAAAACAGGACAGGATGGTTCCAGTAGGCATCCAAAATAAAATATCAGATGACTTTCCAGTGGAAGAAAAGGCACTAGAACAACCTGATAGGGAATTCAAATCTCTAATACTCAGAATTATCCGAGAGTTAAAGCAAAAAGCAGACAAAAATGAGGAAAAAATAGACAAATTCATGGAAAATACAGACTTAAAAAATGGAAGAATTCAGGAAAATAATGCAGGAACAAAATGCCAAAATAAATTCACAACTAGAAATTATACAATAACAACAACTAGAAATCCAAAAGATAAACAACAAGATTTCAGAAATGGACAGTGTCATAGAAGGGCTGAGGAGCAGATTTGAAACGGTGGAAGACAGGATCAGTGGAATTGAAGACAAACACTTGGATACAACTTGGTTGGAGGAAAACTCAGAAAAAAGAACAAAGAAAAATGAAGAGACCCTGAGAATTATGTGGGATACAATCAAAGGCAAAAATTTGCGAGTGATCAGAGTTCCAGAACAGGGGGAGAAAACAGAAAACACAGAGAGGGTCATTGAAGAACTTCTGACAGAAAACTTCCCCAATATCATGAAAGATGAAAAGCTGGCCATCCAAGAAGCTCAACGAACCCCATATAGGATAGACTCCAAAA